>NW_020861549.1:0-21425 GCF_003713205.1 Coffea eugenioides
ATTGTGTGGCTATGTATGATGATTGGAAATGATATTGAAGGAAGCTAGAAGGTGGAAAGTGTGGTTAATAGCAGAAAATTTCTGTTTTGGAAGTAAACTTTGAAAGTTAGGGTTTCATTTTCTTACATTCTGCCCGGCACTGTACCTCATAGTTAGAGGCCGAATTAGCCTTGGATTAAAAAATAAAAGTTGTAGGGAATGATAATTTAGAGATGCCAACAAAATTTCAGATCAATCGGAGCATCGTATCTTGTGAAAAGACAGAAATACCCCTGCTGCCCTGTTTCTACCCGAATTTGATAATTGCGTCTGTAATTGGTTAATTTGGTTGGGATTGCTTCTGATTTGATTGTTGATGTCTTCTGATGAATTGTACCCTTGTATCTTAGCTTTCGGATAGCTTTGGAATCACCTGATTTGGACTTAGGTAACCTGACTTATGATGTTTGAACCAGAATGCGGTTTGTGAACCTGTTTTTGCGGTTCTGGTGTAGTATATTGAAATTTTGACCTGGTTACACTCGGAACTGGACAGAGTAGCCTTCTGTAACATTGTACCCCTATCTGTTAGCTTCGAAATGGTGTATCTTTCACCTCCATCCGATAATCGTAGTGCCAATGGTGCCAAAACCGCAAAATGATGTCAAAAACTGTTTTTTTTGGGTTCGAGCTTAATTCCATTTCCGGATTTTCCTGGTTTACTCTAGTGCTTATACATTCTTATGGAGCCCTATTTTGATAGTATTGGAAATTGGTTTATGACTTGTAATTGAGTCTTATTGTGCTTATTTGAATATGTTAGGACGTGACGGTGGTGCAAGACGCTCTTAGGCGAAAGTGCATGAAATATCATTTGCTTGATTGGTGAGTGTACTACTCACTTGTTGTTTACAATGTGGCTTTGGTATATGTTAACTTGATGTCTTGAAGGCTTATTTGCTCCATTGAAATTGATTAAGTGAGGGTGTACTTGATCGCCCTCACCCATTTGGTATCTCATATGACTGTCTACTGTTTTACTGTAATGATTGAATGATACACGAAATACTGAATTTGGTTCATGAATTTGGTGTCTCTTGGACGAGTATCCAACGACCATTACTGATACTATTGAGCTCAACCCCATTGGTAGTCGATTGAATCGAGCCGACGAGGGTTTGGTCGTGAAAATTGACGAGCCATGGGGACTGTTATATGGAATCTTGTAGTAGTGAGACTCTTGATTCCGGTATACTCGAGTATTACCAAATTTCTAATGTTTGGAGTTCGGGCCCGGTAGGGGTATGTTGGGTGGAAGGAATGGAAGTAAAGTGGTGCCTACGGTTGGTTACTCTTAGTTACTCTTAAACATTGACGGAGGATCAATGAGGTCCGATCAAGAATGCAAACGAGGAAAAGGGCTCTTGAGAGCCGTCCGTATCCTTTTACCCGTTTTGTTAATGTGTGATCTGGGTTTACTTCTTTATTGAACGTTTTATGCCTATATGAAATCGGTTGCTTGAGTGATAGTAACTCACTGGGCGTAAGCTCACTCTATTCCTTTTGTTTTCCTTACAGGAAATTGAGTACTTTTGGAAAGTCCATGAATGTTGGTTGCCGAGTTGTGCTTATGTAAATGAAATTTTGAATAGCTCCTTTTGAGCAAACTCTAAGTGCATTTTGGATCCAACCAAAACTGTTAAGTTGTAATTTACAAACCGTACTTGTATAAACTTGTTGGACAACTTGGGTATGTCCTTTTTGGTATGTAAATGCTAAATTTCAAGATGTATATGTTTGATTGATGTTTGGTCGGATTTTGACGTGTCGGTTACTATTCATGGCCGACCCCGTTTACGGTTTTTTTTTATTTGGTAATTTTGTCTTGTCTAAGCGCGCTTGTATGTCCGGAACGTTTTAGATCGCTTCAAATTATCCCGTTAGTCCTGGCGAGAGCTGGGCAGGCAGTCCGCTAACCCCTTTGGTTCGCCCTAGGGGAAGGTGGGGCTGTCACAGGTGGTATCAGAGCCTAGGTTTGAATTTGCCTGGGTGTGTTAGAAAGGCTCGACTTGGGGATTATTTTGATTATGTTCCTTAAGGTTATTTACATTGATTTACTCTTTTGGTGTAGGATGGACGGACGGGGTGAGCCTAGTGATAGCCCTCCGGGCGAGCGACCTCGTGGAGCGCTCCCAGTGATCCCATACCAGATTCGGCCAAGAGGGGCCGTTGTGCGTTGGAGCCCGGCTAACCGCCTCCGACGTTGCGAGTGTCGACACACGTACGCCTACCCTAATGCCTTAGTGTTGGCCGTGGCTGAGGAGCGTAAGGAGTTGGCCGCAGATAATTCTAGGCTTGAGACTGAGGTGAGGCAGCTGAGGGCGGATAATGAGAAACAAGCCAAGCAAATCAAGGATTTAGAGTACGATGTGCTTGAGGTTGAGGATCGGGTGGATGACTTGTGCACTCAACTTAGGGAGACACGCGAGCGCGAGTCTAAGCGAGCTCGAAAGATGAAGGTTCGAGCCGCATCAATCCTAAACCTCTGTGCCGTCGTGGTCGAGGGAGTGAGCGACGAGGCGTCGTGCACCGGGTCCGGGGCGTCGGGTGAATCCACCCCATCGGGTGGGTCCACTAGCCCGACGACGGACTAGGTTGTGACTCCTAGGATCTTTTGGACTAGTTTTGTTTCTGTATATAGGACGGATGGGGAAAGAGCCTTAGCTAGCCGTTTTGTATGTCGGATTAGTTACATGTATATTCTTTTGATAAGGCCATTCCCTGGTGGATGTTCTATGTTTAGACTTGACTTGACTGTACTTGATTGACTGTACTTGATTGACTGTACTTGGCTTGGCTGGTTGTTGATATGTGTGTTGTTTGACTTTGTTTGGAATGTATATATATGTTATTGTAAAAGCTTTTAGGATTTTATTTACATGCATTGTTATTTTATTGTTCTAGTACGTTTGTCTAGATCAAATAGATTTTATGGAAGGCACACGTAGTGGACGGGGGCGTGGGCGCGGGAATAGGCAACCTACGCCAGACCGGGGTGCTGGGAAAACCTTTTCTGGACCTAATCCTGAACCGAGGGCTGACCCCAACGTGTAGATTGCTGCCGCTATGCAGTAAATTACCAACTTGCTGGCACAAGTGGTGCAGCAATAAGGCCAAAACCCAAACCCTAATCCTGGAAACCCGGGCAACCACGTCGAAAGCGACGATAGGGCACTTGAGAGATTCCAAAAGTTCGCACCACCGAAATTTATTGGGGGACCCGACCCGGATGTGGCCGAAAGATGGCTTGAGAAAATGATAGACATTTTCGCTGCCCTGCACTATACCGAAGAACGGCAGGTGACTTTTGCCGTTTTCCAACTGGAAGGGGCGGCCCGTTCCTGGTGGAATGTCATTCGGCAAAAATGGGAACGGGAACAAACTCCCAGGACTTGGGTGAATTTTATGAGAGAGTTTAACGCCAAATTCTTCCCTCCTCTAGTTCAGGAGAGGAAGAAAGATGAGTTTATTCGACTCCGCCAAGGGGCTCAGTCTGTAGCGGAGTACGAAAGCCAGTTCACGCGCTTATCCAAGTTTGCCCCTGAGTTGATTATGACGGAGCAACGGCGGATCAAGCGTTTTATCCAGGGCCTGAACGTGGAGATTCAAAAGGAACTCGCGGTGGCCCAGATTAACGCTTTTAGCGAGGCCGTTGAGAAGGCCCAACAAGTAGAGAGTGCCAGGGTACAAGTACGGAACTTCCAGGCGAAGAAGCGGGGTTTTCCTGGAAGCAGCTCCGGGCAAGGGGATAAAGGTACCCCCTCCAAGTTCGGACGAGGAACTGGAGGTGGACGACAGACGGGTTCCGGCAGAGGGGTTCAGTCCAGGAGTGGCCCAACTGGGAGAGGCCAAGGCGGAAACTTCCACAAGAGTTCTGGTTCGGCGTCCCGCGGGCCTTGTGGGTATTGCGGAAAGCCGAATCACTCCGAAGATAATTGCTGGAAGAAAGAGGGCAAATGTCTGCGTTGCGGAAGCGCAGACCACCAGCTTGCTACCTGTCCAATTTTAAAGCAAGACGGAAAGGGAGCTCAACCCGTGCCAAAGACCAATACGGGACTGGTTAAGGGAGATGGGACGAAACCTAAGGTGCCAGCTCGAGTATATTCATTAGAACCCCAACAGGTCCCATATTCCTCAGAGGTCGTGGAAGGTACGATCCCTATTTTCCACCATTTTGCCAAAGTTTTAATTGATTCTGGTGCCACTTATTCCTTTGTTAACCCTGATTTCATGTGTGGCATCGATATATAAACCTGCTAGTTTACCATACGACCTAGAAGTTAGTACTCCTACGGGGAATTAACGTTTGGTTACTAGTATGGTTTATAGGGATTGTGAAGTGTGGGTAGGAGAGAAGAGATTGTTAGGGGACTTGATAAGCTTGGTCATTAAGGGGTTTGATGTGATTTTGGGTATGGACTGGCTAGCCAAGTATAATGTCTAACTGGATTGTAAAACGAAAGTGGTAGAATTCCGCATTCCGGGTGAGGCAACCTTAATGTTAGATATAAGGGGTAGGTTAGCCTCATCTGCTTGGATTTCGGGCATTCGGGTTAGGAAACTGCTAAGTAGAGGGGCGCAAGGATTTTTAGCCTTTCTGATTAACACTGTCGCGCCCCACTTTTTGAAATGTGAAAGTGTGGTGTGTGTGAACGTGTGATAGTGAAAATAAAAAGGCCATGGGACTTTAGAATGCGACGATTTTGGCCAAACAAAGTTCAAAAGGGTTTCTTGAAAAATGGAGTCGCCACTTGGTATAGAGTTAGGGTGTACCAAGTCACCCAAAAATGATTTTTGTTTTTGAATAAAAAAGTAAATAAACCCTTTTTGAGAACTTTTGGGTCTGCGTAACCAAAAGAGGGATCGGGGGTCACATTTGACGAAGGGGAAGGCAAGGATAAAAATCCAAGGCACCCCTTCGACCTAGCCAAGGCTAGTTGCGTGACTTAAACCAATTTTTCCCTAATTTTTCTACCCAAGGTATGTATCGCGTGTTGGATATGTCTATATGAATGCAAAACCCTAGACCTAGGGGTATGGGGGGAAATTTCTCTTCAAAGGTTGAGTGGTGCCAATCACATTAGTTGTGAAGCCCAATAATGATCCTTTTGGAGAGGTCACACCTAAACCTAAATGACGTAAAAAATGAGTGGAATGCATGCCATGTGAAAGTGTGAGTTTGTGTGAAGTGAGAAAAATGATAAAAGTAATAAGGTAAGAGTGAAGGTGTGCAAATGTATATGAAAGTACTCGTGTGCGAGTGAAGATAAAAATGTTCGTGTGCAAGTGAAGATAAAAGGGTGTATGTGTGCAAGTGAAGATAAAAAAAAATGTTCGTGTGCAAGTGAAGATAAAAAAGGTGCATGTGTGCAAATGAGACAAAGGTGAAAGTGTAATGATAGAGTGGATTGAGAATGCATGAGCCTAGGGAATTCATGCATATTGGGTACGGGGAGACCTAAATCGTGACTTGATTTTTCCTTTGATAGAGGGAATATAAGCGTGCTAAGGCTTAGAAAAAGCCACACTCGTCTATATCCCATATTTAAGGGGACTCTTCAGGCAAATGTACCCTAACTAGCATGAGATGCAAGACCTAAAGTGAGGGGAAAGGGGAATCGAGGAGCATGCCAAATGATAAAACTAAGGAAAAATGCATGATATGTAGTGAACAGGCAAATAATGCATTAATGAAAAACAAAGGAAAAATCCTATTGGGTCTAGCGTTGGACTAGCCCTTTCTATGAATTCCTAATGAAATAATGAGCCACAACTAGCATTGGACTAGTGTGGTGACGTACATTCATCCATCACATTCATTCATGGCTATGGAAAGCGATTTAGACATGCCAAACACCCATAAACACATAGCACATAACAATTAGCATGCTCGACTAGATGCAAGAACCTAATAAAGCAAATTAACACATAGCAACTAAGCATGCAAGACACATAAAGCAATTAAAGTCCTAACTATTACATTTGCTAGCTAGGCACATGTCTTCAACAGGTCTTCATCGAATACTCCTCCAGGCCCTATCTATTACAAGCCAAGAGGTGTACACATACCCCATAATGAAATACTTAAATAAAAGGCAAAAGTAAATAAAATAAATGCAAAGAATTGAGGAAAGGCAAGGAAAGCAACGTAGACATGCAATTCACATTTAGCACGTTGGATCACATAGGAGAAATGAAAATCAAGGAGATAGAGGTTACCTCCCTTGCAATCGGGCCCCAATGAAGTGAAATCACTTATTTATCCTCCAAAATAAAAGAAATGGTCAAGGTACCAATTTATTTGGGAAAATTAAAGGAAATAGGCAAACACAAGCTCACTTGGTCATAAAGCCCCTAAAATCATGAATTAAGTGCAATTGAAACAAAGCATGGTAGTCAATTGAAACAAACAAACAATGAAGTTGTAAAATTGAAAGCTACCAAGGGCCAAATTGAGGAAATCATTCAATTGATTGGGCCATAGTAGGACAAGGGGAACTTGGGGGGTTGGAATGTAATATTTCTGAAGGTTTTTCATGCAGCTCATGCAATTCACGGATGAATATAGCTTCTGCAATTTCTATCTAGCATTTCTGCCGCAATTTTGTTCAAACTCCAGGTACCAGATCTAGATCCAATCATCTAAACTTCAAACTAAGCAAACCCAACATGAACTTAACACCCGAACCAGCAAAACACAGCAAGAAATCATGCACATATTGAACCTGAATCAAACAATACCCACGGACGAAATGGCTGCATCTACAAAAGAAGACTTGCTGCATTTTTCATTCAACCATTTCGCAGATCCAAGAAACTTTCGGCTAGTCAAATTCATGCCAAAACTTGATTTTCCCTCATGGCTACAACTTGTTAACAAAGAGATTCTTGGAAGGCTTCATGCCAATTTCATGCAACAAAAGAAAACAAGAAAGTTTCTACAACTAGAGTTAATGCCGGCTGCATTTTTATCTACCAACATAGGTTTCAGCAGGCTGCAACAAAGTTTCAGCAGGTGTAAAGCTTTCGGCAATTTATATTTTTCAGTGCAAGTGTGCAAGTCTTCCCATAATAAAAATCTGGGCCAGGCATCAAAGCTTTAATCTGGAACAAATGCGATCACATACATTCTTCTATCCAGACACACAGACCTTCGGCTAAAACCTTCAGCAAATTTCGGCTGCAAAACTGCAGCCTTTCAACAGTTTCGTTCACCATGCAAACTGATTACCCAACAAACAATGAAAAGAAAAATGACTACAGACTGTGATTTCACAACGTTCAATCCTCTTAACAAACATCAACTACCTTTAACTCCAGCAAATTAAATTCCAAGTATACGAATGCACAAAACAAAAAGGACAAAGCCGCGGGAAAACAAAACAGCAACTCGTGACACTTGCAAAAAGTGCTAAACCAGTCCTAAGCATTCAACTTTTGATCAAAACTCTCCAACCAAAGACCATAACTTTATACTAATTCATAAAACATATAACTGCCATCATCCCATCAAACAAAACTTCACAGGAAAATATATAAGTTACGACCAACTCTCATGCAAAATGGTTCGAAACCTTCTTGTTCACAATAATGTTCTTCTGCAAATTGGGTTGTTCATCAAACACTAGCAGTGCAAGCCAAAACCCAATCAAAATTTGCAAATTGCTTCATCTAACACTAAAATCTGACACCCAAGTGAACAACAAGGACAGGAAAGGTAGCGGCCAATCAAGACATTAGAACAACGAAAGAAGACAAACATAGCCTGTCATGATTTTTGCTGAATTTTCCCTTTTTGCACACAGAGAATGCATAGGACGAACTCTTTTGGGTTCAAGGTTGCCATTTTAGGGCAGTCAATCAAGCAGGTAACAAGCATGAGAAACTTCACTGATGTGTGGATAAAGGAGGCCAAGGAAAAGGTTACCTTTGTTCCTTCGGATTGCAGAATAGCTCCTTTTCCTGCGGCTGTCTTCCCCTGGTTTTCCTGGCTTCCTGCTCGGCCAAAACTCTCTCAAATCCTCCCTTTCCAGTCGTCACTTCCTTCCCTTTGATTTTTCAGCCGTCATTCTCTATCTCTCCCCTTTCTCCTAAACTCTCTCCCCTTTTGCTGTGTTTCTATTTACCTCCTTTTGCTTTCGTCTCTCTCTCCGTTAGCCACCCCCCACGAACAAGCTCCCCCTCTCTGTTTCGCTCTTTCGTTCATCCACAGCCGCCCCCCAGAAGCAATCTTCTGACCTTTCTCTTTATCTAGTTCTTGCTCACCACTCACTCTCTCAGTTTTTTCCCTTTTGCTCCAGTTTTTCCGTTTTTGCTTTCTCTCCCCACGATGAAGCTCCCCTTGCGGCTGATGTCTTCTTTCCTTTTTGTACCATCTCCCAATCCCCTAAACCTGCTCTCAATGGCCAGCAATCAACCTCCTCTCAGCCCCTTATCTTAGCCATCCGATGGGCATTGAGGTTGTGCCTCGCACGCTGCAAAAAAAATGCAGCGTGCATGCTGCGGTAATCTCTTTTTTTTTTTTTTTTTTTTTTTTTTTTTTTTTTTTTTTTATAAAAAGAATGCATATAAATGATAATAATAATAAAATAAAATGACAGAACCATGCAATAATAATAAGAACGAAAACAAATAAATAAATAATAAAAAAAACAAACTAAATAAAAACGACAAAATGTCCATTTTTCAAATTTTCTACATTTTCTTTTTCATTTTCAATTTTCTTTTTCTCAAAATAACTTAATAAAAATAACTAAAGTGCCCAAAGATTGAATAAACATATTTTGTGAACAAATTTTCCCTTTTTTTCTTTTTTTTCATTTCAAGAAATTCTATGCTAAAAACTTTAAAAATAAAAATAAAACTATAAACTAAAAACTAAAAATCGAATAAAACTAGCATGACAAATAAAAACTAAAAATAAACAGTAAATGAAATTACACCAAAAATTTGGTGTCTACAAACACCCTCACGGATAAGTTAAAAGTGGAGGACGTGGCCATAGTAAAGGAATTTCCGAATGTATTTCCTGATGAGTTAGTAGCCCTACCTCCGGAAAGAGAGATAGAATTCAAGATAGACCTGCTACCTGGAACCTCACCTATCTCAAAAACCCCATACCGAATGGCCCCTGCAGAGCTCAAGGAGCTAAAATTGCAATTACAAGACTCCTGGAGCGGGGATTCATTCAAGAGAGTGGGTCTCCTTGGGGAGCCCATGTACTGTTTATGAAGAAAAAGGACGATGGTTTAAGGATGTGTATCGATTATCGGGGCCTGAATAATATTACGGTTAAAAATAAGTATCCACTGCCCCACATAGATGAGTTGTTTGACCAGTTGCAGGGAGCGGGATCTCCACCAAGGGTATTACCAGTTATTAATTAGGAAGGAGGATATTCCGAAAACCGCTTTCAATTCAAGATATGGGCATTACGAATTCACAGTTATGCCATTCGGACTAACCAATGCTCCTGCCGCCTTCATGGATTTAATGCATAGGATTTTTAAGCCCTACCTGGATCGATTTGTCGTAGTCTTCATCGACGACATTCTGGTCTATTCCAAGACACGAGAAGAGCATGAGCAGCACTTGAGGGTTGTCTTACAAACCCTAAGAGACCATCAACTGTACGCCAAGTTCAGCAAGTGCGAATTTTGGTTGGAGACAATTTCTTTTCTGGGACACGTAATTTCTCAAGAGGGTATTTCAGTTGACCCGGCGAAAGTGGAGGCTGTGTCTAATTGAAAAAGGCCAAAAAATCCCACCGAGGTCCGCAGCTTTCTAGGGCTGGCTGGATATTACCGACGTTTCATCAAGGATTTTTCCAAACTGGCCGGTCCCCTAACCGACTTGACGAAGAAACATGGTCGGTTCATTTGAAATGCCCGAAGTGAGACAAGTTTTCAAGAGCTAAAGAAAAGATTGACCATGGCTCCAGTTCTAGTCTTACCTAACGGAGGTGACGGGTTTGTCGTTTATACCGATGTGTCACGGGAAGGTCTAGGGTGTGTACTGATGCAGAACCGAAATGTGATATCTTTTGCCTCGAGAAAGTTAAAACCTCACGAGCAGAACTACCCAACCCACGATCTGGAGTTAGCCGCAGTTGTTTTTGCTCTGAAGAAATGGAGACACTACCTATATGGGGTTACCTTTGAGATTTACTCGGACCACAAGAGTCTTAGGTACCTCTTCTCACAAAAGGAATTGAACATGAGGCAACGACGGTGGATGGAATTTCTGGAGGATTACGACTATACCATCAACTACCATCCAGGAAAGGCGAACGTAGTGGCCGATGCTTTGAGTCGCAAGGCGCAAGTAGCAGGGTTAATGATTAAAGAGTGGAATTTGCTCGAGTCGGTTTGCGAGTGGAAACCCTACCTTGGGAATCATAAAGTGATTTTTGGTAACATTAAGGTAACCTCCACCCTTTTGGAGAGGATTAAAGAAGCTCAAAAGGAAGATTCACTGGTGTGAAAATGGGGAGAGAAAGTGGGAAAAGGAGAAACAACTGATTTCAATTTTAGTCCTGAGGGTATTTTAAAATACCGAAACGAATAGTGGTACCGAAGGATGACACGTTGAAAACGGAGATTCTAGAGGAAGCCCATCGGTCCAAGTATACAATCCATCCGGGTAGTAGCAAGATGTATCAGGACTTGAAAGGAACCTATTGGTGGGATAATATGAAGAAGGAAATCGCTTTGTACGTGCAAAAATGCCTCATTTGCCAACAGGTTAAAGCGGAACATCAAAAACCATCGGGTTTGTTACAACCCTTGGAGATACCCGAGTGGAAGTGGGAAAACATTACAATGGACTTCATTTCAGATTTGCCGCGAACGCAGCGAGGACACGATGCCGTTTGGGTGATCGTCGATCGATTAACCAAGTCGGCCCATTTCTTGCCGGTAAACATGAAGTATTCCATGGATAAGTTGGCTCAACTGTACATGGACGAGATTGTAAAGCTGCATGGTGTTCCTGTGAGCATCGTCTCCGATAGGGATCCCCGGTTCGTATCCCGGTTTTGGCAGAAATTCCAAGAAACTCTAGGGACTAAACTCAATCTAAGCACCACCTATCACCCTCAGACGGATGGACAATCGGAGCGGACAATTCAAACTCTCGAGGACATGCTACAGACTTGCATTCTGGATTTTGGAGGCAACTGGGGTCAACACATGACTTTAGTAGAGTTTGCGTACAACAACAGCTACCATTCGTCGATTCAAATGGCTCCATATGAGGCACTATATGGACGAAAATGCCGATCACCGATCTACTGGGATGAAGTTGGCGAGAGAAAGGCATTAGATTCAACCACTATTCCTTGGATGGAGAAGGCGCGAGAAAAGGTCAAATTAAACGACAACGACTCCAAACTGCTCAAAGCTGACAAAAGAGCTACGCAGACAATCGAAGAAAAGACTTGGAGTTCGAGGTTGGAGACCATGTGTTTCTTCAAGTCACACCATTACGGAGCGTTACAGCAGGTAGAGGAAAGAAACTTAAACCGAGGTTCGTCGGACCTTACAAGATTCTCCAAAGAATAGGTACGGTAGCGTATCGGTTAGAACTGCCATCCAGTCTTTCTCGAATTCACGACGTTTTCCACGTTTCGATGCTCAAGAAGTACTATCCCGACCCATCCCATATCTTACAACCAGAGGAGATCGACGTAGACGAATCGCTTGCTTACGAAGAAAAACCTGTCCAAGTGCTTGACCGGAAAGTCAAAGAGCCAAGAAACAAGCAGATTCCGTTGGTTAAGATACTGTGGAGAAACCATGGGGTAGAGGAAGTTACCTGGGAAGTGGAAGAAGAAATACGAAAGAAATACCCTGAACTTTTCATGAGTTAAGGCGAGAAATTTCGAGGGCGAAATTCTTTTAAGGGGGAGAGAGTGTGAGAACCCGTAATTTTTTCCATTTTCTAGGTTTTATTCGGGTTACTGGCATGTTTTCTGCATTTTCTTTATTCAAAAAGTTTCTAGATAATTTTTATGAGTAAATATAGTTTTTAGGTGAGTTTTCTAGTATTGGTTAGTTTTTAAGAAATTAAGAGCGTATACCGAAGGTGGGACCCACTAGGGCGAAAAGTTTGAAAAAATTCGGCCAGTTAGGTTAAGTTTTGGATACTGGATTTAATTTATCGGGTGTTAAGAGATAATTAGAGGTTACCAAGTGGATTGGTGTGAGAGGAACAAAGAGATAGAGATGCATTAAATAGGGTGACAAGTGTCACCATAAGACTAAGTCTTAAGTTATGACTACTATTCATTCTTTTACCATTTGACCAAATAAACCAACAAAAAATTACCAAAACTATCTTCAATTTCCAAGCTCTTGAAGCCGGCTCTCTCCAAGGAAGAAAGAAAGAAAAGCTCTCCAAATTCTTGAGTCAATCTTGCTCAAATCCAACAAACCCACCATTTAATCTTGCTTTTGATCCATAGAAACCCTTAAGTGAGTGATTGTGAGGTGTTTAGTGGAGTTGTTCGGAAGGCTAAGGGGATTAGTTGCTCCCTCTCTTGTATTACTAAGGTGAGTAGTGAAGGAACCCCTCTCCTCCATCTAATGATGTTTAATTCATGATTTGTGGTAGCCTAAGAGGGAATTTTGTGGATTATATCTTGATTTTGGTTGAATTTGGTGAGTTTTATAATTATTGATGATTTTTCTATTTTCATAAGATTATCATTGTGTGGCTATGTATGATGATTGGAAATGATATTGAAGGAAGCTAGAAGGTGGAAAGTGTGGTTAATTGCAGAAAATTTCTGTTTTGGAAGGAAATTTTGAAAGTTAGGGTTTCATTTTCTTACATTCTGCCCGGCACTGTACCTCATAGTTAGAGGCCGAATTAGCCTTGGGTTAAAACATGAAAGTTGTAGGCAATGATAATTTAGAGATTCCTACAAAATTTCAGGTCAATCGGAGTATCGTAGCTTGTGAAAAGACAGAAATACCCCTGCTACCCTGTTTCTACCCGAATTTGATAATTGCGTCTGTAATTGGTTAATTTGGTTGGGATTGCTTCTGATTTGGTTGTTCATGTCTTCTTATGAATTGTAGCCTTGTATCTTAGCTTTCGGATGGCTTTGGAATCACTTGATTTGGACTTAGGTAACCTGACTTATGATGTTTGAACCAGAATGCGGTTTGTGAACCTATTTTTGCGGTTCTGGTGTAGTATATTGAGATTTTGACCTGGTTACTTTCGGAACTGGACAGAGTACCCTTCTACAAAATTGTAGCCCTATCTGTTAGATTCGAAACGGTGTATCTTGTACCTCCATCCGATAATTGTAGTGCCAATGGTACCAAAACCGCAAAATAATGTCAAAAACTGTTTTTTTTGGGTTCGAGCTTAATTCCATTTCCGGATTTTCCTGGTTTACTCTAGTGCTTATACATTCTTATGGAGCCCTATTTTGATAGTATTGGGAATTGGTTTATGACTTGTAATTGAGTCTTATTGTTCTTATTTGAATATGTTAGGACGTGACGGTGGTGCAAGACGCTCTTAGGCGGAAGTGCATGAAATATCATTTGCTTGATTGGTGAGTGTATTACTCACTTGTTGTTTACAACGTGGCTTTGGTATATGTGAACTTGATGCCTTGAAGGCTTATTTGCTCCGTTGACATTCATTAAGTGAGGGTGTACTTGATTGCCCTCACCCATTTGGTATCTCATATGACTGTCTACTGTTTTACTGTAATGATTGAATGATACATGAAATACTGAATTTGGTTCATGAATTTGGTGTCGCTTGGACGAGTATCCAACGACCATTACTGATACTACTGAGCTCAACCCCATTGGTAGTCGATTGAATCGAGCCGGCGAGGGCTTGGTCGTGAAAATTGACGAGCTACGGGGACTGTTATATGGAATCTTGTAGTAGTGAGACTCTTGATTCCGGTATACTCGAGTATTACCAAATTTCAACTGTTTGGAGTTCGGGCCCGGTAGGGGTATGTTGGGTGGAAGGAATGGAAGTAAAGTGGTGCCTACGGTTGGTTACTCTTAGTTACTCTTAAACATTGACGGAGGATCAATGAGGTCCGATCAAGAATGCAAACGTGGAAAAGGGCTCTTGAGAGCCGTCCGTATCCTTTTACCCGTTTTGTTAATGTGTGATCTGGGTTTACTTCTTTATTGAACGTTTTATGCCTATATGAAATCGGTTGCTTGAGTGATAGTAACTCACTGGGCGTAAGCTCACTCTATTCCTTTTGTTTTCCTTACAGGAAATTGAGTACTTTTGGAAAGTCCATGAATGTTGGTTGCCGAGTTGTGCTTATGTAAATGAAATTTTGAGAATAGCTCCTTTTGAGCAAACTCTAAGTGCATTTTGGATCCAACCAAAACTGTTAAGTTGTAATTTGCAAATCGTACTTGTATAAACTTGTTGGACAACCTGGGTATGTCCTTTTTAGTATGTAAATGCTAAATTTCAAGATGTATATGTTTGATTGATGTTTGGTCAGATTTTGACGTGTCAGTTACTATTCATGACCGACCCCGTTTACGGTTTTTTTTTTCTTTGGTAATTTTGTCTTGTCTAAGTGCTCTTGTATGTCCGGAACGTTTTAGATCACTTCAAATTGTCCCGTTAGTCCTGTCGAGAGTTGGGCAGGCAGTCCGCTAACCCCTTTGGTTCGCCCTAGGGAAAGGTGGGGCTGTCACAATGTGAGCGAAGATGCGGCTTCCCACGTTGGAGGCGAGGCAGGAGCTGAACCTGCCCAGGACGGGGGGTCAGCTAGTCCCGCAGCAGATTGGGTCTTCACTTCTAGGTTACGATTGTGGATGATTTTGACCATTGTGCATAGAAAATGATAAGGGATGTGGTGACTTGGTGGTTGTACAGTTCTCTTTTGACTGCGTATACTGGCTTGAGCATGATATGACTTGATGAGCTGTGCCTGTACTATTGAGACTCGTACTTGATACTTTTGGTCTTGTTAGCTTGTAAATAACTGTTATGAGCCTTTAAATGTATAATACTTTGACTTTGACTTTTGACTTTGACTTGACTTTATTTCGAATTGGCATTTAACTGTTTTGTGCTTTCCCTTACTTATCGTGATTTGGACTTCATTTTTTTTCTTTGACTTTCGATTATGAATGAGTATCTGTTATATACCCATACTTGCTTACCCCGTTAGTTATAATACTTGGGCCTAAACCAGTGAGTAATAATAGAGACTAGACAACAACGTGGTTGGGGCCGTGAGCGTGGATCCAGGCAGGTTCAGGACCAAGAGGAGGAACAAGGTTCTGTAGCAAACCAGAACCAGGGACCCAGAGGTGAAGGAGGGGACCAGGTGGATACAACTATCAATCGAATGACTGATTTACTGGCCCGTTTGGTTGACCAGCAAGGTCAAGTACTTGGTAACCAGCAAAGGGACCCCGAAGTAGGTGAAGATAGGGCCCTGTAACGGTTCCAAAAGTTCGTTCCTCCAAAATTTCTTGGGGGACCCGATACCGAAATTGCCGAGAACTGGTTTGAGCGAATGGAGGATATATTCGCTGCGTTACATTACACTGAAGAGAGACAAGTGACCTTCGCAGTTTTCCAGTTGGAAGGCGTAGCCCGTTCCTGGTGGAACGTAGTGAGGGCAAAGTGGGACAGAGAGCAAACCCCACGTACTTAGTTAAACTTTACTAGGGAATTCAATGAGAAGTTCTTTTCGCCCTTAATACAGGAGAAAAAAGAGGATGAATTTATCAAACTGCGCCAGAGTACTTCGAGTGTAGCAGAATATGAGACCCAGTTCACCCGACTTTCCAAATTTGCTCCAGAACTGGTGGTTAATGAACAAAAGCGCATAAGACGGTTTGTACAAGATTTGAATATGGAGATTCAAAAGGACTTAGCTGCAGCACAAATCGATACAGTCAAAGATGCCCTCGAGAAAGCTCAACGAGTGGAACAGGCCCGATTCTAAGTTCGGACCTTTCAAGCCAAGAAACGTGGCGCATCTAGCAGTGCTCCCGAGCGAGGCGATCAATATGTATCGCCTTCTAAGTTTGGGAGGGGTAGGGGATCGCTGGGACACCGAGAGGAACTCCATCTAGAGGGGCTCAAAGTGGAAGGGGCAACAAAGGACTGCCTCCCAAGAAGTTCTCGCACCCACTCCTCGCGCAAGCTGTGGATATTGTGGTAAGGCAAATCACACCAAGGACGGTTGCTAGTGAAAAATGAGGAAATATCTCCGTTGCGGAAGTTCTGAACATCAGCTTGCTACTTGTCCTGTTAAGAACCGTGAGGGGAATGAGGGTGTACAGCCAGAGAAATCAAACTCTAAGCAACCTACCGCTAGTGGAAGTAGATCCAAAACCTCTGCTAGGGTTTTTGCTTTGACCACCAGCGAGTTCCTGAATCGTCAGAAGTAGTGGAAGGTACGATCCCCGTATTCCACCGCTTAGCTAAGCTTTTAATTGACCCAGGGGCAACCCATTCTTTTGTAAATCCTGCCTTTATGTGTGGTATTGATATAAGTCCTGTTAAATTGCCCTATGACTTGGGAGTTAGAACACCTACTAGGGATCAAAGCCTAATTACCAATATGGTCTATAAAAATTATGAGATTTGGGTAAGAGAATGGAAGTTGGTGGTAGACCTGATAAGTCTAGATCTCAAGGGGTATGACGTGATTATAGGTATGGATTGGTTGGCCCGTTATAATAAGCAGTTGAATTGTAAAACTAAAGTGGTGGAGTTCTCTATATCCGGAAAGGCAACTCTAAGACTGGTTGTGAGAGGTAGATTAGTCTCGTCTGCACTTGTTTCAGGAATTCGAGCCAGGAAATTATTGAGTAAAGGGGCACAGGGTTACTTAGCTTTCTTAATTAATACTCCTGCAGATAAGGTGAAACTAGATGATGTGTTAGTAGTGAATGAATTTTCCGATGTCTTCCCTGACGAGTTGAAGTCGATGCCACCAGAGAGAGAAATAGAATTTAAGATCGATTTGGTGCCTGGAACCGCTCCTATTGCAAAAACACCATCCCGAATGGCCCCTGCCAAACTTATGGAACTAAAACTGCAATTACAGGACTTGTTAGAGCGAGGGTTTATTCGAGAAAGTGAATCACCTTGGGGAGCACCTATCCTATTTGTTAAAAAGAAGAATGGTAGTTTGAGACTGTATATTAACTATCGTGGATTAAATGATGTTACGGTGAAAAATAAATATCATTTGCCGCACATTGATGAGTTGTTTGATCAGTTGCAAGGAGCGGTGATTTTCTCTAAGTTGGACTTGAGACAAGGTTATTATCAGTTACGAATTAAGCAGGAGGACATACCGAAAACTGCTTTTAATTCTAGATATGGGCATTTTGAGTTTGCAGTGATGCCTTTTGGTTTAACAAATGCCCTTGCCGCATTTATGGATTTGATGCATCGAGTCTTTAAACCCTACTTAGACCAATTTGTCGTGGTGTTCATAGATGATATCTTCGTGTATTCTAAGACTCGAGAGGATCACGAACGGCAGTTGAGGATAGTTTTGCAGACTTTAAGAGAACATCAGTTATATGCCAAGTTTAGCAAGTGTGAGTTTTGGTTGGAGCAAATTTCTTTTCTAGGGCATATAATATCTAAATATGGCATTTCTGTAGATCCAGTGAAAGTAGAAACCGTATCTGAGTGAAAACGGCCAGAAACTCCAACTGAGGTTCATAGTTTCTTAGGTTTAGTTGGGTATTACCGTCGGTTCATCAAACATTTCTCCAAATTGGTAGGACCTTTAACCGACTTGACGAAAAAGCATGATCAATTTGTCTGGAATTCTAAGTGTGAAGCTAGTTCCGAAAATTAAAGAAACGGTTAATGTCGGCACCCGTCTTAGCCTTGCCAAATGGGAAAGATAGTTTCACTGTATATACTGACGCCTCAAGAGAAGGATTGGGATGTGTTCTAATGCAAAATGGGACTGTAATTGCCTATGCATCTAGGAAGTTAAAACCCTATGAGCGAAATTACCCGACTCATGATTTGGAGTTGGCCGCTGTAGTTTTTGCCCTAAAGAAGTGGAGACATTACTTATATGGGGTGACTTTTGAAGTTTATACTAACTATAAGAGTTTGAAATGCCTATTCTCTCAGAAGGAGTTAAATTTGAGACAACGTCGGTTGGTAGAATATCTTGAGAATTATAACTATACAATCAACTACCACCCGGGGAAGGCCAATGTTGTAGCGGATGCTTTAAGTCGAAAAGTGCAAGTAGCTGGATTAATGGTTAAGGAGTGGAATTTGTTGGAAAAAGTGAGTGAATGGAACCCACGATTGGACCGGCATAGAGTGATTTTGGGCAATATTACGGTAAGATCTGATTTGTTGGACCGAATTAAAGAAACTCAGAAGAATGACCAGATGGTGCAAAAATGGGTAGAAAAAGTGCAAAAAGGGGAAATCTCAGACTTTAATGTGAGTTCCAAGGGTATCTTGAAATTTCATGATTGGATAGTGGTACCGCAAGATGAAGTGATAAAAAGGGATATTTTGGAAGAGACACATCGGTCTAAGTATACAGTACATCCTGGAAGCAGTAAGATGTACCAAGATTTGAGGAGATTGTATTGATGGGATAAAATGAAGAAGGAAATTGCTCAGTTCGTCCAAAAATGTTTGGTGTGCCAACAAGTGAAAGCTGAACATCAGAAACCCTCAGATCTTCTCCAGCCTCTTGAAATCCCTGAGTGGAAATGGGAACATATTACGATGGATTTTGTATCAGGGTTACCCCATACCCAAAAAAGTCACGACGCCGTTTGGGTAATAGTAGACAGGTTAACCAAGTCTGCTCATTTCTTACCTATAAATATGAGATACTCTTTGGAGAAATTGGCCCAACTGTACATGGACGAGATAGTGAGATTGCACAGGATCCCAGTGAGCATTGTTTCTGACAGAGATCCGCAGTTTGTGTCTCGTTTCTGGCAACAATTACAAGGAGCCTTGGGAACCAAGTTGAATTTTAGTACCACTTACCATCCCCAAACTGATGGACAGTCGGAGAAAACCATTCAAACACTTGAAGACATGTTGAGGACCTGTATTTTGGATTTTGGTGAAAGTTAGGGACAATACATGGCGTTAGTTGAATTTGCATACAATAATAGCTACCATTCTTCCATACAAATGGCACCGTATGAATCTCTGTGATACCCTGACTTTTAGGATATTACGGTTTCTTTATTTTATTTTTGTTTTAAGACATTGTTTTGTTTTAAAAATTAGAAACCCTACTTGTACTCAAAATCCTAGTTTTACTTGTGACTAACAGGTTTTCTTAAATCTCTCATATTTTAGTCGAAATCCTAATTTTAATCTATGGAATCGTAAAATTCCTTATATTTTTTTAAAATTCCCTTTAATTTGGAATTTATTACTTCACAATAACTTTAATACACATTCACTTCCCCAATAGCTACAAATAATCATAAAAACAAGGGTTTCCTTTTATTTTCATCGTTACGATAAACTAGGGTTTTTACGTCTTTTGTAGTGTGAGTAATCGGTACGGAGTGTGTATTCAATTTGGTGATTAAGAGTGAATTTTAGATGATATTAAATGGATGATTAGAAATAAGAATAATAAATTAGTGAATTATAAGTGAAAACCCTAGTACGTGCGAGTTAAGGAAAAACGGTGTGAACCGACGAGTATCGTTCACTACCGATTGAACACACCATTTGACCACCATTTTATCAAATTAATCTCATTGTTATTAGAGCCTAAATATTAGCTCTAAATCTGATCAAGGTGGCTGAAAATGTTGACTTCAAAAACCAAGAGAAAAGCAAAAAAAATTAGATGTAAATTGGTGGTGACAAGTGGAAGCAATCCATGCATCTTTGACACAAACTAGGACTAAGCCTTATAACCTTTCTTGGCCTTCATTCCTCTTCATTTTCAGCTATGGTGGCCGAGATATTGAGGGAGAAAAACAAGAGGAGAGAACTTCATTTCATCTTGGGATTTTAGCTTAGTTTTAGTGAAAATCAAGAAACTAAACCGATTAATCCTTTCTTTGAGCACTTGGAAAGCTTGGTGTGCTAAAACTGTACAAGGAGAGGTGGTGGATATCTCTTACAAGCATCTTAGTGAGGTATATTGGCTGTCCATTATCTTTATTTCCTTTAATCTTGCTTAAGTTGCTACACAACTCATATTCTTGGTTAATTGATAGCTATGCAACTAGTTTTGATGATTATGAAGCATTTGTGAGTTAGGGTTTTGAATTGTTCAACTATATTTCTTCTTGTTTAGATAGAACTCTAATCTTTTGATGTATTTGGGATTGTATGGATAGTTGAGATAGAAATGAATGTATTTGTATGTCCCAAACTTGGGAACTGTTATTTCGTTTATTATTGAGGTTGCGCCCTATTTTATTTGATGTAAGTGAGTGAGTCCTGATGAGAGTTGGGCAGGCGACTCATAAAACCCTATGGTACGCCCTAGGGGGAGGTGGGGCCGTCACAAACTCTTTATGGAAGGAAATGCCGATCACCAATATTCTGGGATGAAGTAGGGGAAAGAAGAGTTTTAGACCCAGTTACAGTACCATGGATCGAGGATGCGTATGAGAAGGTGAAAGTGATACGTCAGAGGCTTCAGATAGTGCAAAGTCGACAGAAGAGTTACGCCGATAATCGATGAAAGGATTTGGAGTTTGAAGTTGGAGACAAGGTATTTCTAAAGGTTACACCACTTCAAAGTCTCACGGCAGGAAAAGGAAAGAAGCTTCAACCGAGATACGTGAGACCATTCAAAATTCTTCAACGAGTTGGAAATGTGGCATATTGATTGGAGTTACCAACGAGTCTATCCAGGATTCATAACGTATTTCACGTTTCCATGTTGAAGAAGTATCAGCCAGACCCCACTCATGTACTGAAGCCAGAAGAAATTGACATTGACGAATCTCTGACATATGAAGAAATGCTGGTACAGATCTTAGATCGAAAAGTAAAGGAATTAAGGACTAAACTGATACCCTTGGTAAAGGTTTTGTGGAGATATCATGAAATAGAAGAAGCTACTTGGGAAGTGGAAGAGGACATTCGTGCAAAATATCCTGAGCTATTCAGTGATCAAGGTGAGAATTTTGAGGACGAAATTCTTTGAGGGGGAGAGAGTGTGAGAACCCTCACTTTAAAACACAATTTTCCTAAATTACATGCCTTGCCTTAAGATTTTAAATCACTTATAACCATCGTCCTTGTATTTGCCATTTTACATTGCATTATAAACATTTCTTTACATTGCACTTTATTATTCTTTATTTGGCTTGTAACTTTGCCTTAATTGGTTTTATTTTATTCACCACACATATTTTTACTTTGACCCA
>NW_020861550.1:0-24618 GCF_003713205.1 Coffea eugenioides
GTAATTTTCTCTTTTAATTTACATTTGTTTGTGTTATGTCCTATTTTTCCACATTCATAACAAACAATTTTTCTTTTAATAAATTTTTTCTTTCTTTCTGGTTTATCTTCTTTAGGTCTTTTATATTTTATTTTCTTATTATATTTTTTAACTTTCTTTTTGTATGCAGAAGGTGATTTAATTCTTTTAATTCCAAATGCATCACAAAATGATCCTACTTCTTTTGTTTTAGAACCATATTTTATTTGCAATCTTAATTCTGAACATAACATTGTAAGGATCGAAGACAACCAATCAAAAAACCAATCAATAAGCAATTAAAAGATCGCAATATAACAATAAGTAAATAAAAGGGAAAGAATTGCAAACCAATTAACTACCCAACTCCTCTTGAGCTTGTAGATTAATTGAAACAAGCTACTTCAAGTTGATGAATTACAATCACTCTTGTGCACAAAGGAAGGTTCACCTCCTCCTTGCTCCGAACTCCACTCGGTCAAGTCAGGACGTTTTACTATCTCTCAGGACAACCCTCACAGAGCTACACTCATGAAGTATTCACTCACAAATGAAAAGCTTATAATGAACCTCACACCACTAAGACTACAAATCTTCTTTTTGGAGTATTTTCTCACTAAAATCTCTCTAGATCTTTTGTATCTTCAGTGTGTAAAAGTTGTTTGAAGTATCTGACTAACCACTATTTATATGTGATCAAGAAAGTGCCTCATTAAAGCTTCCAACGGATAGAAAGTAGCTGAAGAGTCAACTAGCCATTGGAGTGTCGGACGTCCGGTACTCCTGTTTTTTGCGTCCGACAGCAGGCAGAGAGTTTGAGAAATTTTCTTCAATTCTATCGGACGTCCGGTAGGCTGGTTTTCTACGTCCGAAGGTATGATGTAAAACTGGAAATTTTTCTTCAATTCCTTAGGACGTCCGGTGAGCTGGTTTTCTGCGTCCGAAAATACTCAATGGTTGTCGGACGTCCGATGCAGTCTTTTTGAGCTTCCGACAGCGTTCGTCGAGTTTGAAGGATCCTATCGGACGTCCAGTACTTGCGTCCGAAGTTGTGCAATGATTATCGGACGTCCGATCCAAGCTTCTTGAGCGTCCGACAGTTTCAGGATACTTTGTCCCTTTCAATTACATTTGATCTTTGATTCTGATTTGCTTCGCAACTGAAAATATTTCTTGAAGAGATATTAGAATTATCCATTATTTTGTAAACATCAAAAGTTAGGGATCAAGGTCAACATTCTCCCCCTTTTTGATGATAACAAAACAATGGATGTGAGAAAGAAAAAGATTTTGCATATGAGCAAAAACTTCCCCTCAACCAATGCATCCAAAATTTTTAAGTGCCAAACTCATAATCTCATAATAACTCCCCCTTACACATAGCATCCATTTCTCCCCCTTTTTGTCATCATAAAATGAGAGTAAAAAACCAACTATCATAACCCAACAACAATAACAGAGTATAAGAACAAAAAAATGACAGCAATCACCAACATATCACAGAAAATTTGATATCAAAAGAAGTATCAATCATATGACAGAGAGTTTAACAAAGCAAATCATCATTAGATCAGAATAGTTCTTTTCTCTCCCCTATTTTAACATCATACAAATTCAGTAATATTCAAAAACATCAAGAAAAACTCAGTTCAAAACATCAGAAACATCAAAAGAGAATTACAAAAAAGCATTATGAGCAAGATTCTCATCAATCTACCAATATCTCCTACTTGCTAGAGTTAGTATTATGTCTAACTATCCACATGCATTTCATGCCATTTCTCATGTTTTTCTTAACATAACAGTTTCCTGTAGTGTGGCCAAATTGACAGCAGAAGGTACACATAGTCATTGGATTAATCACATCAACAGGTTTAATGAATCTGACTTGTCCTTTTCTATGAACAGAGAACTCATTTGCATTGTAATTCAGCCTTCTCTGATGAGTACCAAAATGAGCTTTTGTGTCGTTTATTTGAGGACAGTTCTGTTTCTTGATTTGAATCAGTTGACTAAGATCATCCATTCTTCTTCTCAAGTTACTTTGTTCATTTTTGAACATTTCACAAAGTTTTATTTTTCTATCAAGCTCAAAGTGTAAAACAGTTTCACTCTTTTTAAAGAAATCACTTTCAGTTTTCAGTTTTTTATTTTCTTGAAAAAGACGTGCATTGTCCTGAAGAAGAAAGCTAATTTTATGTTTTAATTCCTTGTTTCTAGTATAAGATTCTTTCAAACTATCATGCAAATTTATAATGAAAGATTCAAGATCATCATCAGTTTCATCATCACTTTCAAATTGAGAGTTAGAAGATGTTACCTCATCATCTCCAATGGCCATAAAAGCCAATTGTGCAGATTTTTCTTCCTCTTCAATTTCACCATCGGAGTTGCACTCATTCCATGTGAACTGGAAGTTATTGAATCTGGGTTTTCTTTCACCTTTTCTCTTCTTCACTGGACACTCACTTGCATAGTATCCAGGTTGGCCGCATTTAAAGCACTTGTCACCTTGCTTTTTGTTGGCTTCATATCTTCCTTTGTTTCTTGCATTGTTGAATTGATTAGAATCTGAATTGCTAGGTCCTCCTCTTCTAAATCTTTTTTTGTTGAGAATCCTCTTGAAATTTCTTGTGATGAGAGCAAGATCACTGTCATTAACTTCCACATCTTCTTCATCTAGGGAGGCAGAATCATTTTCATCTAGTGATGCCTTTAGAGCAATGCTCCTTCTTACTTTCGCATCCCCCTCCTCTTGCACTTTGGATTTAAATTTCAGCTCATAAGAGGTTAGAGAATTAATAAGAGATTCAATAGGCATAGTATTCAAATCTTTAGCCTCCTCAATAGCAGTCACTTTATTTTCTCAATCATTGGACAATGCATTCAGGATTTTTTTATTTTTCTCACCTAGAGAATATTCTTTTTCCAGCACCTCTAAATCCTTAATGAAGTCATTGAATCTACAGTACATCTCATCAATGTTTTAATGAGGTTCCATCTTGAACGATTCATACTTGGTAACCAAAATGGATTTCTTTTGTTCTCTAACATTCTCACTAACTTCATGAAATTCTCTCAATTTATCCCAAATTTCCTTGGCTGACTTGCAGCCTTTGACTCTAGCAGATTCATTTGAATCTAAGGCACAATATAATACATTCATGGCTTTTGCATTTAAGGTGAGATGAATTCTATCCGCAGCAGTCAGTTCACTTCTCATTTTTTGTCTAGATCTGTGAGTATTTTCATCTATAAGAGAGGTATCATATGGACCTTCACTAATAATAAACCACAATTCAATATCAATAGACTGCAAAAAGATAATCATTCTTTCTTTCCAACTCACATAATTTGACCCATTAAACATAGGTGGTCTAATGACAGAATGTCCTTCAAAAAATATGGCATTATTGGTTGTCATTTTTACTCCCAAGCCGATTGAGCTTAATCTCTAGGAGACCAAACTCTGATACCAATTGTAAGGATCGAAAACAACCAATCGAAAAGCCAATCAATAAGCAATTAAAAGATCGCAATATAACAATAAGTAAATAAAAGGGAAAGAATTACAAACCAATTAACTACCCAACTCCTCTTGAGCTTGTAGATTAATTGAAACAAGCTACTTCAAGTTGATGAATTACAATCACTCTTGTGCACAAAGGAAGGTTCACCTCCTCCTTGCCCCGAACTCCACTCGGTCAAGCCAGGACGTTTTACTATCCCTCAGGACAACCCTCACAGAGCTACACTCATGAAGTATTTACTCACAAATGAAAAGCTTATAATGAACCTCACACCACTAAAACTACAAATCTTCTTTTTGGAGTATTTTCTCACTAAAATCTCTCTAGATCTTTTGTATCTTCAGTGTGCAAAAGTTGTTTGAAATATCTGACCAACCACTATTTTTATGTGATCAATAAAGTGCCTCATTAAAGCTTCCAACGGATAGAAAGTAGCTGAAGAGTCAACTAGCCGTTGGAGTGTCGGACGTCCGGTACTCCTGTTTTTTGCGTCAGACAGCAGGCAGAGAATTTGAGAAATTTTCTTCAATTCTATCGGACGTCCGGTAGGCTGGTTTTCTGCGTCCGAAGGTATGATGTAAAACTGAAAATTTTTCTTCAATTCCTTAGGACGTCCGGTGAGCTGGTTTTCTGCGTCCGAAGATACTCAATGGTTGTCGGACGTCCGATGCAGTCTTTTTGAGCGTCCGACAACGTTCGTCGAGTTTGAAGGAACCTATCGGACGTCCAGTACTTGCGTCCGAAGTTGTGCAATGATTATCGGACGTCCGATCCAAGCTTCTTGAGCGTCCGACAGTTTCAGCATACTTTGTCCCTTTCAATTGCATTTGATCTTTGATTCTGATTTGCTTCGCAACTGAAAATATTTCTTGAAGAGATATTAGAATTATCCATTATTTTGTAAACATCAAAAGCTAGGGACCAAGGTCAACAAACATTAATCCTTCTTTTTTCACAAATGCAAATAATTGTTCAAAAGTAATATTTTCAAATGAAATTACATCTGTTCCCATTTCCTTTTGTAAACTATCCATTATTCTTTGTGAAAATAAGCTTGGTAATCCTGTTATGAATCTTTCTTTCCAAAATGAAGCATTGCAATCTGGTCTTCTTAATATATTAGTTAAAAACATATCTTTATACCATCTAAAGTCTGATAATGTTGGACATCTTAAATTTGTTAAAAATGTTTTATTAGAATTTAATTCTTCTTTTGAATTTCCTATAAAATACATTACTATTGTTACTATTAGAAATTCTGCAGCATCTGATTGTATTTGAATATTTCCTTGTTCGTCTTCAATCTCTTGTGTATGTTCTAATATAGATAATTTATCTTGTAATGTTAAAGCATTATCCCACCAATTTTTTAGTTGTCCAGTAAATCCTGAAACTAGTAATGTTGCAATATTTCTTTCTTGAATATTTTTAATTTTATAAGCTAATCTAGCCATTCCCATTTCTTGTAAATTATTTAATACTTCATATTCTGCTTTGCCATCTATATTCCATTCATATATTGAGTCTCCATCATATTTAGTAGTACGAAATTTTGATCTTTCTTCATATTGAATATCTGGAGGGCTAGGTCTTGAATAATAATTCTTTGTACTTACCATTTTCCAATCTTTATTATGGTTATTATAAATCCTTCTTCTTTTTATTTTATTTATTTATTATCTTCTTTTTCTTCAAATTGGTTTTTTATTGGTAGTATTATATCTTCTTCGATTTTTGAATTTATTGATTCTTCAGATGAATTATTTAATTCTTCAGATGAATTATCTTCTATTATTTGGTCTAATGTATTTATCCTAGGAGTTGGAGGTTTTACTTCTGTAGTTAAATTCTGTAATTCTTGAGATATCTTATTTAATATATTATCTGTATTATTAATTTTTTGATTATTAATATTTTGAACTAAATCTGTTTCTTTTTCTCTTGTCAAGCTTCTAGGTTGAAAATGAGGTGCTGAAATATCATTAGGAAATTTTAATTCGGGTTTCTTTATGGTATCTATTTTTGTATTTAGTACTTCCATATGTTGAGATATTGTATGAAGAATTTGATTTGTATAATTATTTTGTTGATAAATCTTTTTGATATCTTCTAAATTTATTGTATTATTATTTGCACTTGATTCAGCTTCTCTACCCTTTTTAAAAGGTGAGGCTATTATTTGCACGTGAGATATTGTATTATTATAAAATATGGTTCTAAAACAAAAGAAGTAGGATCATTTTGTGATGCATTTGGAATTAAAAGAATTAAATCACCTTCTGCATACAAAAAGAAAGTTAAAAATTATAATAAGAAAATAAAATATAAAAGACCTAAAGAAGATAAACCAGAAAGAAAGAAAAAATTTATTAAAAGAAAAATTGTTTGTTATAAATGTGGAAAAATAGGACATAAAGCAAACAAATGTAAATTAAAAGAGAAAATTACATAAATCTGTGCAAACGAAGAAGAAATTAAAAATAAATTAATAAATTTATTAATAAATGAAAAAGATCAAAGTTCTGAAGATGATTATTATAATGATATACCTAGTTCAGAAAGTGAAGAAAATTGTAATTGTTCTAGCACTTCAAAATATATAAATGTTATAACTAAGAAGGAAGATAAAGAGTTCCTCTTAGACATAATAGAAAAAATAGAAGATCCAATAGCTAAAAAAGAATATTTAGAAAGATTAAAAAGTCTAATTATCCAAGAAGATAAAATGCCAAAAATAATAGAACCTTTTAGTATTTCGAAATTAATAGATAAATATCCAAACATAAATATAATGAAGAAAGAAACTACCAAAGATCTTCAAACAGAAATAAATAATCTCAAAATACAAGTAAAACAATTACAACGAGAAATTATAGAACTAAAAACAAAAGATTTAGAAATAGAAGCAAAAATAACATTAATAGAAAATCAACCTTCAACTTCCAATTCTAAAACAGACTAAGTATCAGACGAAATAAGTATATCAGAAAAACCAACAGAAGAAATTCAATATATAAATATTATAGAAAAAATGATATTTCAAAAATGGTATGCTTTAGTAACCATTACAGTAGAAGATTTTAAAGAAACATACGTAGCTTTAATAGATAGTGGAGCTGATTGAAGTTGTATTAAAGAAGGAATAATTCCTACTAAATATTGTGAAAGAACAAAAGAAACATTAATGGCAGCAAATGGGGAAAATTTACAAGTAAAGTATAAATTTACAAAAGGATCAATATGTAACAATGAATATTGTATTAGACATAATTTTATAATTGTGAAAAATATAAATCATGATATAATATTAGGAACACCTTTTTTAATTCAAATTTACCCATTTTATGTAAGCCATGAAGGAATTTCAATAAATATAATGGGAAAAACGGTTATCTTTAGATTTCTAACCCCAGTAAAACAAAGAGAATTACAAACATTACAAACATCTTCTATATATAAAACAATAAATAGTATTACTAAAGTACAACAACAAATAAATTATATAAAGGAAGAAAAATCTTATTTAAAAATTGAAGAACAATTAAAGGAAAGTAAAATGCAAAAAAGAATTTCAGAGTTAGAAGAACTATTACAAAAAGAAATTTGTGCAGATATTCCTAATGCTTTTTGGGATAGAAAACAACATATGATAGAATTACCCTACGAAACAGGGTTTAATGAAAAAAACATTCCAACTAAGGCAAGACCAATACAAATGAATTCTGATTTATTAGAATTTTGTAAAAAAGAAATAAAGACATTAATAGATAAAGGATTAATAACACCTTCAAAATCACCTTGGAGTTGTGCTGCATTTTATGTCATGAATCAAGCTGAAAAGAGAGAGGAGTTCCAAGATTAGTTATAAATTATAAACCATTAAATAAAGTTTTACAATGGATTAGATATCCAATTCCTAATAAAAAAGATTTGCTCAATAGATTATTTAAGGCAAAAATATTTTCAAAATTTGATTTAAAATCAGGATATTGGTAAATATTAATAACACCAAAAGATAGATACAAAACAGCATTCACAACACCTTTTGGTCATTATGAATGGAACGTAATGCCATTTGGATTAAAAAATGCACCATCAGAATTTCAAAATATAATGAATGATATTTTTAATCCCTATAGCTCTTTTAGCATAGTTTATATAGATGATGTATTAATATTTTCTGAATCAATAGAACAACATTTTAAACATTTGAATATATTTTTGAAAGTAGTTAAGAAAAATGGATTAGTAGTTTCTGCTCCAAAAATGAAATTATTCCAAACAAAAATAAGATTTTTAGGACATGACATATACCAAGGAACAATAAAACCAATCAATAGAGCTTTAGAATTTACTACTAAATTTCCAGATGAGATAAAAGATAAAAATCAATTACAAAGGTTTTTAGGATGTTTAAATTATATAGCAGATTTTTTCCTTAAATTAAGACAAGAATGCTCTATATTATTTAATAGATTAAAGAAAAACCCAAAACCTTGGACAGAAGAACATACTCAAAAAATAAAATATTTAAAAGAAAAAATTAAATCATTACCATGTTTATGTTTACCACATCCTAAAGCATTCATGATAGTTGAAACAGATGCATCAGAATTAGGATATGGGGGTATATTAAAACAAAGAATAGAAGAATCAAAAGAAGAATTAGTTAGATTTCATTCAGGAACATGGTCTGATCCTCAAAAGAATTATTCAACTATTAAAAAGGAAATTTTATCAATAGTTTTATGCATATCAAAATTTCAAGATGATTTATATAATAAAAAAATTTTGATTAGAATAGATTGTAAATCTGCAAAAGAGATTTTACAAAAAGATGTTCAGAACATAGTTTCAAAACAAATATTTGCTAGATGGCAAGCTATTTTATCTATTTTCGATTTTGAAATTGAATTTATTAAAGGAGAAAATAATTCATTACCAAATTTTCTTACTAGAGAATTTTTACAAGGACATGGATCGTGACCTTATGGCTCAAAGAAATGATCGAGAATATACAAATTATCTAAGAACCCAAAGAGATTCTCCTAAACTCTTAAACAAAGAAGCGGTTCTTCAATCCAGAGGATATCAATATTTTATTCAGACCAGCAATGGAAGACAAAGCATTCCAGCCTATCAAATTTCCAAACACAATACAGTATATATTCAGCAAAGCCATTACGCAACCCTTACACCAAAAGAGAGAGCTTTTCTTATCCAAAGAGAGATTCAAAGAAATATTATTAGAATTCAAGTCCTACGAAGAGCAGGAAGAAATGAGGCATTTCTTCAACATTACAAAGATCAAAATAAACAATTATCTAACCAACTTAAAGATGTTGTTTATTAATTTTGCAGGAATGGATTCAAAAGCAGGAAATTCCAGACCAAAGACTCCTCAGGATTATGAGATGAGTCTTACTCCTGTAACTCAAAATAGATTTCAAATATTACAAGACTTTCCAGCATTGACATACAGTCAAGCTGCTCGTACTCCATCTTCTTCTCAAATAAGACCTCTTCAACAAATTCCAAAACCTATAGAAAAATCCAATGAAAATTCCTATTTCACAAAACCATTTACTCAACATATTACTTTAACCAGATTCCAAGAAATACCATTATATTCTACACTCAACCAGCTTACTCAAAGAATCTTTCCTCAAAAATGTTATTGGCAACCAGATGATCCTTCAAAAAATTTGGATTATTATGAATTAATTCTTACAGATACTCAATCTGTAGAAATATTCCCTATTCCAGATAGAAAAAATCCAAATATAATTAGTCATTCAAAGTGCATAATAAAGAAAGTTTGTTCCCCAAATGAATGGACTTCTCTTTATTCTAAAAAATCATTCTCAGTCAGATTTATTCCAGATGGATTTACATATCAAGATTACAAAATGACCTGGTATCGTGCTTTCCTATACAGACCATTCAACCATTCATGGTTCTTTACTTTTAAAGAAAGTTGCAATAGAGAATTTCCAATTTGGTTTAGCCATTGGTGGCAATGGTTCGGCCCTCAAAAAGAAATCTTACCTCCAAATGTCTTAATGGGATTTCAAACCTATCTCAAAAAAGCCAGGGGGGAAGAGTATACAAAGCCAATATTATTCCATGTAGAATTCAAAGTACCAAGGATTTTTTGCTGGAGTTTCAAAATTCATCAAGACCTAGAAAAACCCCTTCCAATGTCATTAGTCAGAGAATTCAAGATCAAATGGTGGACCGGATTCAATCAAGAATATGGAGATCAAACAAATGTGATAAGATTCCTGACAACCGAAGACAAACTCAAGTGGACAAATCAATCAACCACTTCAACAACTATGCCAACCACTCCAACCACTATGACAACCACTCCAACCACTATGCCAACCACTCCAAAAAAGAAAGATAAAGAAAAAGGTGTCAGTATGGCATCCGAGGCAATCTCAAACGACTTTTTGATGAAAAAGATGATGCAGAATCCCGAGATGCTTAAAGAATATTTGGACTATTTACAAAAGCAAGATAAGAAGGAAGAAATCGACAAAATTGAAGAGTCAGCTGGATCATCCGAATCTACTTTTGATCCTTTTGGAGGACCATGCGGACAAGACCCAAATGACTTTTAAAGAAAGGTGTCGGCCACATTTCAAAGAAAAGGAAAATGAAATTCAAATGAAGATGAAATGCAAAAGACGATGCTTCTATAAATAGAATCAAACTTCTATAAAAGGCAAAGGTTGTAATTATTTAATTCTTTAGATGAATTATCTTCTATTATTTGATCTAATGTATTTATCCTAGGAGTTGGAGGTTTTACTTCTGTAGTTAAATTCTGTAATGCTTGAGATATCTTATTTAATATATTATCTGTATTATTAATTTTTTGATTATTAATATTTTGAACTAAATCTGTTTCTTTTTCTCTTGTCAAGCTTCTAGGTTGAAAATGAGGTGCTGAAATATCATTAGGAAATTTTAATTCTGGTTTCTTTATGGTATCTATTTTTGTATTTAGTACTTCCATATGTTGAGATATTGTATGAAGAATTTGATTTATATAATTATTTTGTTGATAAATCTTTTTGATATCTTCTAAATTTATTGTATTATTATCTGCACTTGATTCAGCTTCTCTACCCTTTTTAAAAGGTGAGGCTATTATGTCTCCTTGACCTATATTTATTTTTACTTCTTGTAATGGAGGATGTATAGATGTTATTATTTGATCATCTTTTAATTTCCATTTTTTATATAAATTAGTTTGAACATTTATTTGAGATGTATTATATATATTATTTATTCCTAATTTTGAAGTATAGAATGATAGCCAAGTAAAGAAAGGAAAATCAAATTTTTGCTTTTCTAATTCATTTTTCCATTCTATGATTAATTTTCTTTTATATTCATATTCCAATTGAAAAAACCAAATTCTTTTTTCAGTATTTTTTTCATCTTCAAAATCTTCTTGTAAGTATTTATGATTTATTTTATATGGTTTGTTTATTACATTTATTTCTCCTTTCATTTGTGAATGGGTTGGAGAATATTCTGATTGATTTTGATTTATAACTTCTGGAATAGGAGTTTTATATTTAAAATTTGAGGTACTTTCTAAGGGAAAATTAATTTCAGTTGCTTCATAATTAGAATGCCTTGCTGGTAGCCAAGAATAATTTGAATCAGGTTTTTCTCTTAATGATGAAAATCTTATTAGAGTATTTCCATTAGGTTTTTCTATAATATCTTCTGCAGTAGTTTGTTCTATATTTCTTGCTATTTGTGGATTTTTAATTTCAAATTCACTAGGTATAGTTATTTCATTCCATTTTAATCTTTTTGGAATATAAGTCGTTGGTCTATCTGCATCTACTTGTAGTAAGGTTGTTTCTTCTTTAAGAGTTGGAGTCATTATAAATTTAGGATTTAAGTGTGAAGATAGGGGTCTATAATATATTCTATATATTACTGCAAAATTCTTTGTATATTTTTCAAATTCATTTCCTTGTAGGTGAATATTTAATATGACTGAATTCAGAATATGTGGGTCTGTTAGATCTATTGAAAAATTTGGAGCACAGTTAAAATATATGGGTCCATTGCAAACATTTGTCTGAATCATAGAAAGTAAAGAAGTTTTATATCGTTTGAGTCTAGTATCTCTTACTGCTAAATATATTGGAGCATCTACTCCTAAATGGAATAAGGGTTTTACTGCAATTTGCATTAAACCTATATGAATATATCTATATCCTTTACTTAAATATCTTTGAATTGTACTGTGATTTAATAATGGAATGACTTGATATTCTTCTTGAATAGATATTGTTTCTTCATGAGTTTTAACTGATAAGGATGTTTTGAAATCTAAAGGGCCTATTCTGCAAATATGTTCTATTTTTTCTTCTGGAATTGTCCAATCTGAATTGTTTATAGGCATATGATATTCATGACTTTGTACTATATTAGCTTGCTTTGAATTAGATCCTATTTTTAATTGTCTAAGAAATGCAGCCATGTTTTATATTTGATTAAAGTTTTACCTAATCAGGAACAACTGAGCACTGTGCCGGGAACATCCTACCCTGGACTTACCAACGGTCTAACAAGGCATCAAAGTCTTACCAATGATTTCAGTAAAAGTTTAATAAAATATGTAAACATAAATGCATGAATTAGCCAAGTCAAAATAGAAACGTAATTCAAATAAAGTAATAATAGTTCAAAATCTTAAATATGCATTTGCATGTAAATGTATGTGGCTCTGATACCACTTCTACCCAGGCCACTTCTTTCTATTGAAATGTTCATAGAAATTTAGTATAAAATTGGACTTACTGAAAATTTAGAGTGGCCTTTGATAACGGAAGCTTGTTGAATGAAGTAATCCTTGATCTTCTTATTAAATTATTTAGAAAAGGATACAAGAGTGGTTGAATACAGGAGTAGTTGAATAAAAGAGTGTTTGGGAGATTTTTCTAAGGATTTTACAAGAAGAGGATTTGATCACTTATTCACCGATGCCTTCTCTTCTGATTTTGATTCTATTTATAGAAGCATGGTCTTTTGCATTTCATCTTCATTTGAATTTCATTTGCCTTTTCTTTGAAATGTGGCCGACACCTTTCTTTAAAAGTCATTTGGGTCTTGTCCGCATGGTCCTCCAAAAGGATCAAAAGTAGATTCGGATGATCCAGCTGACTCTTCAATTTTGTCGGTTTCTTCCTTCTTATCTTGCTTTTGTAAATAGTCCAAATATTCTTTAAGCATCTCGGGATTCTGCATCATCTTTTTCATCAAAAAGTCGTTTGAGATTGCCTCGGATGCCATACTGACACCTTTTTCTTTATCTTTCTTTTTTGGAGTGGTTGGCATAGTGGTTGGAGTGGTTGGCATAGTTGTTGAAGTGGTTGATTGATTTGTCCACTTGAGTTTGTCTCCGGTTGTCAGGAATCTTATCACATTTGTTTGATCTCCATATTCTTGATTGAATCCGGTCCACCATTTGATCTTGAATTCTCTGACTAATGACATTGGAAGGGGTTTTTCTAGATCTTGATGAATTTTGAAACTCCAGCAAAAAATCCATGGTACTTTGAATTCTACATGAAATAATATTGGCTTTGTATACTCTTCCCCCCTGGCTTTTTTGAGATAGGTTTGAAATCCCATTAAGACATTTGGAGGTAAGATTTCTTTTTGAGGGCCGAACCATTGCCACCAATGGCTAAACCAAATTGGAAATTCTCTATTGCAACTTTCTTTAAAAGTAAAGAACCATGAATGGTTGAATGGTCTGTATAGGAAAGCACGATACCAGGCCATTTTGTAATCTTGATATGTAAATCCATCTGGAATAAATCTGACTGAGAATGATTTTTTAGAATAAAGAGAAGTCCATTCATTTGGGGAACAAACTTTCTTTATTATGCACTTTGAATGACAAATTATATTTGGATTTTTTCTATCTGGAATAGGGAATATTTCTACAGATTGAGTATCTGTAAGAATTAATTCATAATAATCCAAATTTTTTGAAGGATCATCTGGTTGCCAATAACATTTTTGAGGAAAGATTCTTTGAGTAAGCTGGTTGAGTGTAGAATTCATAATAACCCCGGGACTTGTGGCTTCCGGCTGGGTAGTTGCAGCGGTCTTATCAGACGATTCTGGCTGAGTACTCATGTCTACACGATTCCTTTGGGCTCGACTACGGGATCGCGTTATGATGGGGCTTTTCCGAGAAGCTATTTTGAAATTTTACCTGAGAACACGAAATGGCTCGCTTTTAGATTTAGCCCTGGCTTAGCTTTTTCAACAAAAACAAAACAAAGAAAAAGAAAAAGACAAGAGTTAGTAGATGTTCCAAAAATTCGGATGCATGTCCTATCGGGGGGCCCTTTTTGTGCCAAGAGTAGGCCTAGCATGATGCAACACCTTCGAAATGGGACCCGTAATACAAACCTGTTTTTGACAACAATTCCAAATGAGTGCAAAAGAAAAATCGCTTTCATTGATGAACTTGCCAATATTTACATCATGTCGCGAAGACGATTCCGTACAAGATTGCCAAAACTTCTGAACCTATCTAATACAGAGTCCTTTGTTTCCCTAGCATATGGAATTCTAACACGTTCAGTTTGGTCATACAATTCTCCGCATTTCCTTTTCAGCTCTTGACGCTTTTCTCGTTCATTTTCATACAATTGCTTGCTCTGCTCCGCCATCCCTTTGTATGCTTCGACAGACTTACTTAACTGCAGAATTTTCTTATCCTTTGCTTCGATAATGGCTTTCAACTTTTTCACCTCCTCAGATGGCTCATCTTGAATTTCTTGCGCAGCGGATTCTCTTACCCAGTCTTCGTATTGTGGAGTCGTCAAACCCTTCTGCTTGAGCTCCGGGATTTATCTAAAGCTCACGTCATCAGATAGCGTCACCCAGGCCTCAATAATCCGATCTTTCATAGGGAGTTGGCTTGGGCACGTTTCTCCATTGAAAATGATGGTAAACTCACTCACATCAAATGCAGGCGGCACTTCTTGGGTACGTCCTAACTGTCTAAGAAACCTCTTTGGTGTGTATGCGGTGACTCCTTGGGTGCCCAGTAAGAGAACAAATTCAGATACTTGGGTGCGGAGAACGGGTTTTACACAATTGGTCCAATCCAATACCCATCTAATACTTTGATCAGTCATATTCTTCAAGAAATCCACAAACTCGGATGCATCACATGGCAGATCCTCTCTCTTGACCCTCTTATAATGTGTGGCTATCCAGTCGTACGCAGTCATTGGTAAACTCTCGGGAATAGACAGTCGTCTCATGAAGTGCTCCATACCCCATACATGTAAAATCCAATTTGAACCACAAAAGAACTTTCTCCCTCTCTGACAGGTAGTTCAGGCTACGAAGATATCTGTCAAAACGGTTGTAAGTCCCACAGACAACCAAGAGGGGGGGTGAATTGGTTTGATTAAAATCTTAACCAAGTTTATGCACTTTTTCTTTAATGAAAATTTACCTTCCTTTTTAGTAATGATCAACCAAGTAGATTAGAAGACAATAGCAATATTGATCAGAGAAGCAAGTTTAGATAAGCAATGAAGATTTTATTAAACAGAAATGTAAAATAGAGAAACAAACCAAGTGTCTACAAAGCTTTACCCAAACTTGAAGACCAAACACTAGGAAGAGCAACTTCTCTTTGATGAACGAAGATCAACTAGATGTACAATGGAGGGAGCACTTCCTCCTTGCCCTAAGCCTCACTTAGTCAAGCTAGGAAGTTTTACAATCACTCAGAAAACCCTCAACAAAGCTACACTAAAGATCCTTTCAACCACAAAAGAAATGCTCAACAGAAATTCACACCACTTTAAAACAAATCTGCTTTGGAGACTATTTTCTGGCTAAAATATCTCACTAGATCTTGTAAACAAAGTGTGCCAAAAGTTCCTACTTCGTTTAGACCAGTTTGATTTTAAAGGGGACCAGAAATGGGCTTCATCAATGCTTCCAACGGATAGAAGGCAGCTGAAGAGTCAACTAGCCGTTGGGGCTGTCGGACGTCCGACGATCAAATCATCGTCCGAACCAATCGTCCGATGGCATCCAAGTTGACGTTCGGACGTCCGATGCGTCTTGATCGTCCGACACCGCACCGTCCGATCGTAGGCAGAGAGTTGGCAAGTCAGCTTGGAATTTTTCGGACGTCCGATGCGGTTGATGAGCGTCCGATGGCAAGCGTCCGATCCTTCCGGACGTCCGATGCTTCCTCACGAGCGTCCGACAGAGCTTCCTTCTTGATGCTCTTTATCCTTTCGGACGTCCGACAGATTCCTTTCGGCCGTCCGACGTGAGTATCCTATTTTTGCTTCTTCTTTTGGTTGAAATGCATTTCATGACCTATTCATACCTGATTCTTTGATATGTAAAGACACTTATAATCGAAGAAGGTTAGATACATTTCAAAATACCAAGAATAGCAAAATTGTCATACTTAAAGGACAGTATCTTTGATTGGAACAAAACAATGACTAAATTCATTCATTTTATTCCAATCTTGTTTGCCACATCCAAAGCAACGTAGTCAGGAGATAAACGAACATATGCTTTCTTTGTTCCATCAGACCTGATCAAAGTGTTCACTTTCTTGGTTAGTATAAACATTTCAAATTACTTTGTGATCATCAAAACCAAGAACAACATTCTCCCCCTTTTTGATGATGACAAAACAAAGGTTTGAAATGAAATTTTATGATTGCAATGAAAACTCCCCCTTTCAAAATAGACAAGAACTCCCCCTGTCTTAGTGAATAACAAAATTTGAAAATTTTGGAAAACTCCCCCTCACAAGGCTGCCCATCCGAGTTAATCAATTAAGCATATCAGCCAATCCAAATTTAAACAATCAATCCAACATATCCTAACATCACCAATCATCAATCATGCCAACATCACCAATCATCAATCATCTCCCCCTTTTTGTCATCACAAACGGGCAACCAATCACATCACCACATCCACAAATTCACAAATTTAGACAAGTTCACACATCAAAACTTAGACCATCAATCAGAATAGACAATCCACAAATTCATTACATTCACATAAGCAGAATAGACAATCATTCATCAAAATATTCAGACATCCATCAAAACAGTACTTAGACATCCAAAACGAAACTTAAAATATCCATTACATTACACATTCATTGTTGAATACTACAAAAACATAAAAGAGACAAACAACATGCAAATGTCCTAAATGATGAACTAAGTGGATCCAGCACTACAAGAAAATTGTTCATCAGTGACAACACAAAGTCATCACAGAACATACAAATATCGTCACAAATACCTTTTATTGACGACTTTTTGATCGTCACAAAGTCGTCACTAAATCCCCGTCGGTAAAAGTAAACAGTGACGACCTAAAATTTCGTCACTAAATAGTTCTCATTAGTGATGACTTTAAGTAGAGCATTTTTGACAAAAAATCAAGTCGTCAATAAAACACTTCCGAATTGTTGTCACTAATGACAACTATTTAGTGACGACCTGAAATGTCGCCACTAAATAGTTGTCATTAGTGACAACAATCCGGAAGTGTTTTATTGACGAATTGACCTTTTGTCAAAAATGCTCTACTTAAGGTCGTCACTAAAAAGCACCGAAAGCCATTGTATATAACTATTTTATTGATAACAATTGTCGTCACAAATGTAGCTTAGATTTAGTGACAGTCTCTGTTGTGACAAGAAGTTTTTATTTTCTATTTTGTGACAACTTTTTTTTGTCATTAGATAATTTCTCAATAGCTTAATAGTCATAATTTGGCCTGTAATCATTGCTAAATCATTGATTTTAAACAAACCATACAAATAAACATGAACGATTGATAACCAAAAGTATTTGCATTAGATTACATGGTAATAATATAGCATTCTCAAATGCCAAATTCAAGTGTACATTACCCAACTAATGCCTACAAAAATAACATTTGTCCAAAATATCACTTATACATAAGGTACAAGTACAAAAGCAATCACAGTTTAAGAAATTGAAAAACATCTAAATGAACCACTCCATGAGCAAAAGGCAATTTTGTCTTCAACGTTCTTCAACCATAACCATAGATATCTTCCAAAAGCTAGTATGATAGCATTTATCTGTCATAAAAGAGTAAAAGAAGTAGGTAAGGGGAGGAGTACAATAATAAAGAACAAGTAATGAGACTTAGATTATTAAGACAAAAATTACAATTCATTAAGAACCTCATATAATTTGGGCCCACATATTACAACACCAGCAAGAAATTAGAAATCACAGTCCAATCTATACAAATACAACACTGCATAAGCTCAACTAAAGAGCTCTCTACAACACTGCATAAGTCCTCTTGTCCGATGCAACCTTTAGGCTAAATGTAACTTGATCGAAACTTTCTTCAGTACAATGCCTTTAAATTTGTGGAGCACAATGGCTTCTAATTACGAGCGGCAGACATGAGATCGCATAGGAATTTGAACACAAATTACTACTGGTGTGTTTTTGTAAAAAAAAAAAAAAAATCTTTCTAATGCCTTCTCCGAGAGGAAACAAATGGTCAGTACCAAATTGAATCAAGACAACTCCATGATGTGGAATCCTCCAATAATGATCGGTTGGTGCTGGACAAAACAGAGTGCCAGCAACTCCATGATGTGGATTAGAGAAAGGGCGCAGGAAAATAGAAAGCTAGCCAGCCCAAAAAATGATAGGAGTATTCAATAATTCAACCACCTCTCGATCTAAGCTACGGCTGGTACTCGTTTTAAATAGGTCACATTTTGCATATCAGGTACGCAAAAGCAAGCTTTTGGGCCACTGACTGCACCACCCCAGGTAGAGTAGAGGAGGGGACCAAAGGGGTTTGAAAACTGCACTAAATAATAGCCAACGTACCACCATTTTCGCAAAACTGCCTATCCCAGTAGCAAACAGATTCGGACCTCAAATTAACAGCCTCAGCATTTGGTATCCGTCATCCCATCCCATGGAGGCAAAGAGGCAGTGGAATCCACTTGACTGGCTCCACTCTTTCCAACGTCTCTCTCAATCCTCCCCAGTCCCAAAGTGAGGTTCCATCAAATTTATGAAGTTAGCTAAATGTTTTAGTCCACGAGTATTATAATATTGCGCTGCCCAAACAGGTCACGAATTGGCAGCTGGTTGACAGTTCTATTAAAGAATTTTCAATTGACTAGGAATCCGATCCCAAGTGTTCCCTCTATATTTGACTTTCTCTTGACTAAAAGAGATTTCTCATCTCCTTCATCACAGAAAAAAAATTAATTTGGAGTTCCAAACAGACGAGTCAGTGGACGGAGTACGGAAGAAAAGGAAGAGGTGTGCTATAGCCCCACTAAAAAAGTGCGACTTAGTCTTTTGTTTCCAACAGCAACAGCAACAGCAAAAACAATAAGCTCAACTAAGAGCTCTCTAAAAACAGTCCACAATGACCACAAGTTACCAAAAACTACACATCAGCCATAACCATAACCATAAACTATACAATCATAACAAAAAACAGTCCACAATGCTGCATAACATCAGCCCCAAAAAATGCTATTACTAGCTATTACCAAAAAACAGTCCACAGTGACCACAAGTTACCAAAACCAACAGATCAGCCATAACCATAACCATAAACTACACAACTATAACAAAAAATAGTCCACAATGATGCATAACATCAGCCCCAAAAAATGCTATTACCAGCTATTACCAAAAAATAGTCCACAGTGACCACAAGTTACCCAAAAACAGGTCACATCAGCCCCAAAAAATGTTATTATCAAAAACAGTCCACAATGATGCATAACATCAGCCCCAAAATCAATAAGTTAAAGGATCAGAATAGCAACAGTTCACATTAGTATTGTAATTCAATTATTCGTATGAGAAGGATGCATTACCAGCTATTACTACCAGATGCATTTCCATTGCCTTGGTTCTTGGACTGCAATTCTGCTCGTAAAGCCTTAAGGAGTTCCTGCATTTCAACCTGCTGGTTTTGCATTTCAGCTTGTTGATTCTCAAGCCTTTGCATCAGCTGCTGTTGAGATTGGACTTGAACTTCCAATTCAACTGATCGTTTCTCAGCTTGTTCTGCCCTTTTCTTGAATTCTTCTATCTCTGCAAGTTTTTGTGTAATTAAACTAGCCTTGGAGGGGCCACGACCACGTACATATCCAGTTATACGCCCAGTCACCTCAATACAGATGTTCTTCTTTTTTTTCGGTTTTTGAAAATTAAGGTTAGTTTGGGTGCTACTGCATACTAAATTCCATAAAACTGAAATGGGACTTGTACCCTATAATACTAAAGTTCATGAAAAGAAAACCCTCAATGTAACAAAGACTTGGAATTTTAGCTTGTTATTAACTCCTATTCTGCTCTTAACATGCTGTAGAGCCACTGGAATCTTAGGATCAAATTAACATTGTTTTTTATGGTTGATTAAACTGCTGAACATATGCTATGTCAATCTGTATATACATATAGATTTGTGTGATTGATGGTATATGTAGCACAAGAATGCTTTGGAATTGTAGCAAATTAATCTACAAGGCAGACTATTGCTCAAAAAAGAAAAAAAAAAGAGCCTAGAAGGCAGCCAGACTTTAATAGTATTAAGGATTCAAAGTGGCTGAGCTTGCCCTCCCTCAAAACGAGTATTGACTGAGGGTTGCTTTCTCTAAACAGGCAAGTCTAATTCTTGTACGACATTTTGGATTCTTTCCTCTTTTTTTTTTAGGATTTTTTTGTTCTTTTATCCATGATCATAATGACATTCACCATCTTTACAAGTAAAACGAGCTTGTGATATATATAGTAAATCATAACAGACAAAAGTGCTGTACATAATCAATATAACTATGCTACTTATTAAGCCATCAAAAGTGCAGATTTCAGATATAGGGTGTTAATTTAACCCTTCGGTTAAATATGCAAATAGTATTTCATCATTTCTTATTGTGCTTGCCTGCATTAACATCGACTAACCAGAATTAAGGCCTGCAGACTGTACTCCAGATGCAGCTGAATTTGCTACAGCATCATAATGGGAAGTATCGCCTGTAATCTACTGGCCCAGAAAAGAAAGTAACAGAAAAAAAAAACTCATTAACATTGATTCATGCACTGACAACTGGCAGGAAATAAGGAACTAGTAGCTGGTAATGAAGTCGAATGGTACCATAATTCAGCAATGAAAATGAATGAACAACTCAACCCATGAAACCTCATACAGATAACTGAGGATCTAAACGACCAACAAGATGTTTTAGCAGTCATTACATGTTTGTACACTTAAGAAACATAAGTATCATAGAATCACTATTTTAAAGCAGAATAACTATCATAAAGTTACAAAAGTTGAAGGAACAATTTGTTCGCCAAATTGAACATTATCATCCACCTGCTCTCATAACCAGATTCAGGTTTTCAATTCTTCAAATGAGTAAGAAGAAACATAACCACCATTTCTCTCCTTTTAGAAACTATAAGCAACCTGTTATAGTCTAGCTTTGTCAAATGTTACTATTTGACTAGCCATCATCCATCAGCCAACAGCCAAAAAATATAAGTACAAGGGAAGAAATTAGGTCCACACATTATGTGCGCATGAGAGAAGTATATTCACTACTATATAATCTGGAAGTATATTCACTACTATATAATCTAGAAGTATATTATCAACTCAAAAATAAATTATAATGGCCATGACTGTTGTGAATTTTCATTGGAAGAGCCTTAGTATGTGATTTTGTTAATGGCAGTAATGACTGAACTCTTCCCTATTATATTTGGTGCCTTAGAAAATCTATCCCACCCATTGTACCCTTTCTCTTTTCTTCTGCGAGGCAGCCAATACAATCAAGAAAGGGAAGTAAACTTAAGGTAATCCTGAAGCTCGCAAGAACTGTCAAAATGCAGATTAAGGGAAAACTTAGAAATCTCATCTAGCAGCAATAAGAAACCAGTCCCAAGCAGATATGCTTGAAACAAAAAACCTGAAATTAAGTAGCATTTCTGCAAAAACTCTCTGTGCCCTTCTATAATGGAAGTTACATTATTTTTGCCATTAGTTCACATCAATTTACTACTAACAAATGTTAAAGACTATATTATATCAACTATTCCACAGAGAGTTTCATTTTTAAGCATTGCAATAAGATTCCTGATACTAACTGCAGTGGCTTACATAGCTTGAAACACCTGAATCAGACAGCTCCTTCGGCCTAGGGACTCAAACAATGGCTCAGGTCTTAAGGCAAAAGCATCTTAGGAGCAACAGAAAATTATTGTGTCTTAGGTATTCAGCAACACTCATCATAACAATGTTTTATCAAAGTTAAATTTATGCTCGTGCAATGTAAGGTGCATATTTGGCCTCATTCTGGTTGTCCACTGGTTATTTAACTTCCACGAACATGTCCAGTAAAATGCTCCAAAAACAATTCTAACTTTTAGTATTTGATCAAAAATTTTCCAAGAAACAATTCATGGCTAAACCAATACTTGTCTAAGAAGGTTTGCGGTTAACCAAGCATCAAAGCATGGAAAACTTTCATTAGAGATGACTAACTTAGGTAGATGTCTGTCCTCAGATTCATCTGGACCTGAGGCGTAAAGGCAGTTATGTAGCTAATAGGGTTTTAAAAAGGCAAGGGCTGGCCCTTACTTTGAAATGGAACTGGATATTCTGAGGTAACGGAGTTGCCAAAGAACTAGTTCTGGCAGTGAGTTAGAAAGTGATTTCCAAAGAGTTATAGTTCTGGCAGTGAGTTAGAAAGTGATTTCCAAAGAGTTAAATGGAGAACAATTCAAAAAAGGGCAGAGCCATATAAAAGAGGTTTGACACAAAGATGCAGGGATGAACCTGATTCATAAGACTAGAAATTACTAATAAGACAAAATGATAAAACATCTGATAGCCATCTTTAGGGGAATTAAAAAATAGTAGAACACCTGAAAGCCATCTTTAGGGGTTTTGGGCATGGCATTTTATCTCAGTTGAGGTAAGGTTAAAGCACCGAGTAGGGCATTAAACCAGAATTTTCTTTTTAAAAAAACAATACCAGAATTTATTGCAATGCAACTGAAAATATTAGACAAAATAGACCCACTGAGACTAGAGTCTTGGTTGCTGCTAATTCACAAGAACTGGGCAGTGGACATAAATGATTCCTTCGTCCATTCCCTCAATTTCTGTCCCCTTTCATGGCAACCTTATCGGATAAGGGGATATATACCCAAGATTAATTGCGCTGTCAATGAAATAACCTTGAACTACTCACCTAATTGGCCAGTTATTTAAACAAAACTCGATCCCTTCTCTCGGAATGCCCAACATAGGCTTCCATTCCAATTTTCAACAATTCTGTCTCCTCCCTCTTTAATGCATTCCAGAAAATAAGGAGCACTGGCTCCTCGGACCATCCTAAACTACCCTAACCTGTGGTCAGATAACCCGAAATATTGAAGCTAAAACAAGTAGCTACACAGCTTAATCCAGGCGACTCAGTAGCGATAACAGAAAGGATCTTACATATTAGGGATTTGGAAAAATTGGGGAAAATGTATAGGAGAGAGAAAACGAACCTTTCCACCTGAAAACCTTGTACTTTAATGCTGGACAGCCATGGTGATGCTAGTGAGAAGCCAGAGAAGTGTGGGTGAAAGTATCAGGCCGTGCGAAAGCTCTGTTTTGTGCTCAGTGCGGAAGCTCTGTTTTGGTGCTTAGTGCAGAAGCTTTTGTTTACTTCAGCTCGGTGAAGGTTTGTCTCAAGTGTTCCGTTGCTTTGGATATTGCTTTGGTCTTGCTTTGGATATTGTTTTTGTTGCGCGGCACTTTCACTAATGATTTGATCAAAATTTTGACTTCACTCATTTTCCCTCCATTTGATACCAAAAATCATGTTTTTTTCTAGATTTGTAATATGGTTTGAACCATAGATTTTAATGCTATAGTATTATTCTTTATTTTTTAGCAAAAAATAAAAATTTTCATCAACATAGGTGGCAAAAATTGTTAATTTCATATAATTGAAAATGTACTTTTATAATTTGCTAATATTTTATACTAATTTCTTATAATTGCAGCACTAAAGAACATCTTGTAATTGAAAATAATTAAACTCAAATTATATGGTTATAACATAGTTTCAATAAAAATAATCATTTTCCCAACATTTGAGACCAATCATCATGTTTTTTTTATTTTTAATTTGGTTTGAAGCATAGATTTTATTGCTATAGTATTATTCTTTATTTTTTAGTACAAAAACACAAATTTTCATCAATATAGGTGGCAAAATTTGTTAATTACATATAAGTGAAAATATACTTTTATAATTTGCAAATATTTTAGCCCTGCAATTTTTTATAATTCCAGCACTAAAGTACATCATTAATTGAAAATAACGAAAGTCAAATTCTATGGTTATAATAGACTTTCATTAAAAATAATCAAATGCTATTAATAAGACATTATTGTTAAGTCAAAATCAAAGAAAATTTAGTGATGACATAATGAGTTTGTTTGGATAAGAGTTTATTTGGATGATTTATTTGAGATATTTACTGTAGCACTCTTTGTGATGTGATGTATGTGAGATAAAAAGGTGATTGGGAAGATAAAAAGGTAATTGGGATTTGTGAGAATAAATTTTGCAAACCAAATTCTCTCTATCCAAACAAACTCAATGTTATCACTAATTTATTCAAGATTATAATGACAAGAAAAGTCGTCACTAATTAAATTGCTAGTTTTTAATATTTCTTTTTTTTAATTAAATTGCTGTACCCTATAATTTCTTTTTTTTTTTGCTTTCACATATTTAATTAATGTTAAATACAAAACCTACCAGTTTCCCTTTCATAAAAATATTAGTGCAACACTTTTTGAATTTTACTTACAAACATTTATGTATTTAACATAAATTACATGATTCAGAGTGAAATACCTATAAAGAGCAAAATATTTGTTCATGTAAAGGAAACCCACAAAGAGAAGAAAAAAA
>NW_020861551.1:0-13387 GCF_003713205.1 Coffea eugenioides
GCCCTGTATGGATGCAAGAGCGTACAAGAAGCTTTTTGTGCGAAGAGAGGTACAGGTCTTCACGAATCAAGATGGTCAAAAATCTGAAAGGGTGATTCAAACAATCAAGAGGCCAAGTGTTGGAGACCTTCAAGAGGAGGTTGGTCAGAATTTTTAAGTATTCTTTTCTTGATGTAATTTTCTGGTTTGTGGGAACAATTGCAACAAGACAGAATTTGGCAAATAAATGTGCGGCTTCCTTCTTTGTTGTTTGCTATCCGAATGCCTTTTCTTTTCTTTTCTTTTTTCCTTTTTTTTTTTGACTCTAAGAACACACAATTACTCGGCTACTTGTGGGTAAAATTCCAGAATGTAATGTCAACCCAAAGTTCTCCTTCAGTCCCCCAATAACTATTAAAAATTCAAGACTTCAAGATTAGTTCAAGAAACTCAAGAACCCTAGATTATAGCAGTCCCTCTTCAAGATTCCAACCCCCAAACAAGTTTAACCACAAAAATCAGTTTAGGAGATTAATGAAAAACAACTTGGGGAATAAACTAAAGCTGGAACAGATTTGGTACGAAACTTGCGCCCAAGGAAACACAACGACGGCACAAAACCCTAGCGGCTGGATTTTTTTTTTTTTTCTTCTAAACCAACACAAAACTTCAAGAACAATATAACAAGACACCAAAATAAGAAAGAAACACAAGTTATGGGAAAAAAAAAAAAAATTTTTTTCGGGATGAACAGTGTCGCTACAGAGCGATGAACAGTATCGCTACAGTACGGCGCGGTGAACAGTAGCGATGAACAGTACGATGCTACAGTACTTTTTTTTTGAATTGACACACAAACTGATTTGGAACAAGAGTATGTGACTCGAAACACAAAAGAAAAGAAGGATATAACCTGGTGGTTGTCGACTAGCTCTGATTACCAACTGATGTGAGACGGATCTAGACGAACACCAAGTTGGGATGTTTTGCGGAACTTTGACCCTTCTAGAATCACGAGCCACGAACTAAGGAGATTCCTTAACCCACGACTAGCCACTTTAGTGAACCAAAAGTATAGATAGAAGAACGCCACAATCAAGGAGACTACTTGATTGATAAGTTCGTTGAACAACTTGAGATTGATTCTCAAGTATTCAAAGGAAATTCTCTTGAGGCAAGAGAGAGTGAAATAACTCACATATATTTTATAAAATCTGAATTCCCCTTTAATGAATGAAAACCTAGGCTATATATAGCCTTACAACTTGAAAACCTAAAGTGACTTGAAAACCCTAACTCGGCTAGGCTAGGCCTTTGGCCCGATTCCACTACTCAAATCCACTATCTAATGGTCAGCTTATAATTGATCCAATGAAGGCTTTAAGCTGGCCCAACATAACCCAATAAAAGCTAATTAACCAACTTAAGTTATAGTGAGCCTAGACTCTATAAATCGGATCCAACTCAACATGAGGTCTTGGACCGAATTTATTCCTAGCAAATAAAATAGGAATCTAGAAAATAAACTACTAACTATTACTAAAAGATTCAATCTCTTGCAGCCCAAAACATGGCCCATAAGCGGCCCATATTTCGTATCAGATTTGGAAGCTTCTCAAAACAGGAAAGTTGTAGCTTCTTAAGTCCTTGTTATTCCTGCAAAATTTCAGGTCAAACGGAGGTGTGTAGGCTGAGTTATAGCCAAAACCCTCACTCAGCTTTCAAATTCTGGTTTGGTCACATTTTGTAAATTAGCTTCTGACCATGCTCAGTTCGCATGGATAACGATGGAACTGGGTGTTGGTGTCTTCATAAGCAATGTAGAGATTTGTTTCAGATTCAAAACGGTATAAAGTGTATCCAAATCCGAGCTTCGTAGCTCCTGTTATAGCTAAAACAAGATCGTGAGTCAGAACTGCCTTGAACACTGGACAGTTCTGACAGGTAATTTGGTACTCATTTTTCGTTCTGTTCTGAGTTGATCCAGATCTTGGCCAAAACATAAAAGTTTTACCCTTATGTCTTAGCTTTCCAATGCCTTTGGAATTTATTGATTTGGGTTTGTGAGCTGTGAGTTATGGTCCGGGCAAACATACCCTGTCCGTCACCTTAAAGTACGAACTTCTGGCACTGTTTTCCATACTTTCGACCTATTTCTGTTCAGATTCGGATTTAGGTGTCTTCACAAAAGTTGTAGCCTTTTATTTTAGCTTCGAAACGGTATCTCATACACTTTAATTCGACATTCCTAGCCCAACTTATGGTCAAAACAGTTTGGGACAGTAATTATGCCCATTTCCGTTTGCCGGCCGTTTCCATTTCCGTTTGCCGATTCCGCACATGCATGTGCCAATTTTGCCGTTTTGCTTAATTTACACACTTTAGTAGTTGTTTGTGTGATAATATGGCTCAACCTTCTGCTACAGGCGGTGATGGGCTAGATGGAGCGGTGGGGCCCACTAGCTGACGATTTAAATTCATTTCCGTACTTTCTCTCGTTACACTTGCTCTTTAGGTGAGTAATCAGGGTTGTTGTGTAACTCAATACTAATATGAGTTTACTATGAAAAATGGGCACTTAGGCGAGGGTGTACTTTATCGCACTCGACCTAAACCCCATTAGTTGCTATTGATACCTGTGAAATATGATTTTGTGATTTGTTATGGAGCATTTATTGCTTGTGAAACATTTGCGGAGCAATTATTGCTTGTGACGTAATTTGGGAGCATTTATTGCTTGAACCAGAGCATTTATTGCTTGAACTACGATTTTAGAGCATTTATTGCTTGAACAATATTTTAGAGCATTTATTGCTCGTGACTTGAGCTGAGGCTCATGGTCTCTCTATGTGGGATCCTTTAAGAGAAGCGAGCTGTGTGGCTCAGGATCTCAAGGGTCAACCAGTGATCAAGCTCGATAAATGAATTGGCTTTGGAGCCACCCGTATCCTTACCATGTGGTGTTACTTTTCTGCTTTTGCTTTGCTCTCACTGTGCAAATGTTGGCATGTAAAAATTACATTTTTACCCCTGATTAGTCACTAAGCTTATAGCTTACCCTCTTTTCTTTTGTTTTCCTTAGCAGGGGCCGACGCGGGGAAATTTTGGCATCATCACTAGTATAGTTAGGTTTGGTTTGTAATAGTTGAACAACTAAGATATTTCTTTTACTTTGGTGATCTGTATAAAGGACCCGTCTTCGGGTCTACTTTTGCTCTTGGTTAGTAGCATAGAATTCTGTAGTAGTCTCGATAACTCCTTTTGAGGATGTAAATACCCTTTTGGGATTGAATATATTGTGAATAGTATTCTTTTGGTTTATATAGTTTTATTAGCTTTGTGTTTTGAGTCCTAGCGCGAACTAGGCAGGCGTCCCGCCGATACCCTCGGGTTCGCCCTTGGGAGAGAAGTGGGGGCGTCACACCTCAGGGTTAGGTTCTCCAGTGAACTTAGGCAGGTTAAACTTCAGGAACCTCTCCAAAGCCCTATCTTCCCCTCTATCCTGGCCCCCGGGCTGGTTAAGTGGCCCTGGATCCTGTCTCTCGGCTAACTGCTCAATGTGACGCCCCGAAAGAATGAGTGTGAGAACCCGAAAATTTTGTATATTTTCGAGACATTATTTTGTTTTCTTGTCTATTATTTTGTACCTTTCTTCAATATATTAATTTCCTATACATTTGTATAAGTAAATATAGTTTTCAAATCATTTCCTTGATACAAGTTAGTCAACGTTAATTTTGAAGAGTATTATGAACGTGGGACCCGCTAGTGCGGTAAATGCAATATATTTTTGATAACTTGTTGGAGTTTTGTATTAAGTGATATTATTTTACAAGGTGCTAAAAGATAATTAGATAATACCTATATGGATTAGTATTGGAGAGACAAAAAGATAAGTTTTAAACCAAAAGGTGACAAGTGTCACCATCCAATTCACCCTTGGACTTTTGACCAAGATATTTATACCTTCTTAAAGCTAATTTTGATCAAAATATCTCTTCATTTTAGCTCCTCTTGGCCAACTCTCTCTCTACAAGAAAATAAAAGAAAGCTCTCAACTTGTTTCTTCAATTTCTTGCTTGGATCTAGCAAATCAAACCGATAAAACTTCAAATCACTCCATAAAATCCCTTTGCTAAGTGGTCTTGAGGTAGTTGGTGAAGTGGTTTGAGAAACAAAGATGCTTAGTTGGCTCTTTTCTTGAGGTTCCAAGATGAGTAGCTAATGGATTCCTTCTTTGGTCTTGCTAATGTCAAATTAATGGTTTGTGTTGGGTTAAAGATGTGATTTTATGGATTAAAGTGAAGTTAGCTCAATTTTTGATTTTATTGGAGATTTTTCTGATTTTATATGATGATCATGGTTTAATCATGGTATGATGGCTGGTAATGGTGTAAAATGAACCTTGTATATGTTAGTTACAATTGTTTGCAGAAAATTTCGATTTTATGCGGAAATTCCAGGTTAGGGTTTTGAATCTGTCCTGTTCTGTCCGGTTTTATTTGAGCATGCTAGAGGCCGAATGAGGCTTAGGTTAAAACATGGATGTTGTAGAAAATGGTGTTAAATGGCTGTATGTAAAATTTCAACTCGATCCGAGCACTGTACCATATGAAATGACCGAAATACCCTTGACTGCCATAAATCCCTGTTTCGCGCCCAGATTTCTATTTCCGTGGAGATTTCCATTTTTTACCATGAAAATGCATGATTTGGCTTCTGAGGTCTTCATAAGAAATGTAGGGTTATGTCTTGGATTCGAAACGCCATAAGATTCATTTCAATCTGATAAGTGTAGCTTCAGTTATGGATATTGTGCCTAAAGGTGTATTTGATAGTTTATGATGTGTATGTGGTTAATTTGAGATGAATTGGTGTTGCTTGTAGGATGGAAAAGTAAGGAAATTAAGGGGATATGCTGTCGGACCTTTAAAAGAATTTGATTGCTTTGAGTTTGAGTTGAAGGGCTTGGATTTGGGCAAGGTAATGATATATGATGGATGATTCCTGAGCCGTGGAGGTGAGTGATCTCCAAAACTATTGCAAAGTTACTTTTGAATGTTTTCTTGCATTGTTACTCAACTGCATATCATGTGTGCGCGCATGTGAGTCCATAACATGATTTGGCTTAACTGAGTTCTTGGGAATTCGTGTGCTTATATCCAACGTCTCCACTATCTGTTTACTAGTTATTTGGAGCACGATGGCTCCTCATTCCTGTTTATCTGTTATCTGATCTATTTGAGCGTTGGGTGTTTAAGCGCAATGATTTCACTGGCTCATGAGAGCAAAAATACGTACATTTGATCTTGGAATCATGACATCATCGAAATGCATTATTGTGAAATATATTTGATTACTGATTTTATTGGTTACTCACTGAGCTTTTAGCTCACCCCAAAAATATTTTATTCCCCTCCACAGGGCTCGTGGAAAAGGAAGGCTTGTAGTACTTATTCACGTGGCTGGATGGCATATATCTTGTTAGCGCTTTGGATACTGGCATTCATTTTGTGTAAAATAGTTGGGCTAGTGTGACTGTTTGGATTGAGTATGGATGTATGTGAAACGTTCCACGCTAGAAATTAGTTGGCTTCGCTAAGTACTTATGATATGTAATTTTTGGAACATTTGATGTATATCTATGAGCTATATCTTGTAATTTTGATTAGAGGATTGTAGTCGAATACTGAGATCCGAGCGAAGAGTTGGCAGCGGCCCGCCGACCTTTGGTTCGCCTTAGGGTAAGAGTTGGGGCTGTCACAGCCTCAAGGATATCAGTCATCCTAATTATGCAGTAGCCACTTGATACCTCTAAATTTCCTTGTCCCTGGGCTCGGCCCAGTTGCCGATCCTGATCATCCCCTTGAGGTTTGGGCTATTGGCTTAGACCCTCGCCCACGCTACGTCCACTCCTTCGTCCGTCCATAATTCTAATGGTGCCCCAGTGCAAGAAATAAAAGTGATCACGCGAGGAATTTCTTAAAACCAAGACTAAAGGTACTTTTAGTCATACACAGAACTAAAGTAAAGTCAGTGCCTCAAAAGTAGGCCAATAAATCAAGCAAATACAAGGCCTTTGCAACTAGCATCGTGCAACATCAAACCATCCACATTATGACTTCCATGTAATTGCATTAAAAATGCCACCTAGATAATAGATACAAAAACACCTCTACGATTCTCACACCCCGCTATTTCTAATTACAAAGTCAAAGTCGCTCAAGCCTAGTCCTCAAGGGGCTATCAGGTGGAAACCCATCCTCCTCAACGGTCCCCTCTGGAATTAACTCCTCAGCCAGCCTTCCTGACTAGACTCCTGTTACAACTCCATCAACATCATCATACAGCATGTGGCATCGCCATGATCCCGGAAGCCCGATCACGGAGCCTCCTCGCCTATCCTAGTAAGTCAAGCCCTATCCATCTCATGAACTCATCACGGGCGGACCTCAGCCTAGCCACCTCGCTGCCACTAATGTCCCCTCCAAGCTACAGCAATCCTAGTACTCACTGAGCATCCTCACCATAATGCTCGCCTTCCCCTATAAATGCAGATCTCGTTGGCAATCCACCAACTGACGTGCTCATGTCGAGGGCATACTAGGTTAACCCATTGGGTAAGCATATGTCTCACAGACAACATCGAGGATACCTAGTAGAAGGTGAATAACGCACACGAGCTCCTCCACCCTATGCGCTATAGTAAATGGACCTAAGAGGCTCCACATGGCCATTAGCATGGCCATTACCATTAGCAGCAGGTCCTCTATTCCCATTCTCCATCCCTGCAAAACAACCACAATTTCCAGATTATAAACTTAAAATCACGAACTCGCTCAAATATAACTTAGGGTATAACTAGGTTATCTCATTCCTATTCTTAGAAGTAAAGTCTCTAATATATCTCCCAAATAGATCTCTAACCTAGCGCTCTGATACCAACTGTGACGCCCCCACTTCTCCCTAAGGCGAACCAAAGGGTATCGGCGGGATGCCTGCCCAGCTCTCGCCAGGACTCACTACAATTCCAGTTCAAACTTAAAGGTACAATATTAACAATGAAATCGGAATAAAAGTACGAAGTCCTTTCCATACATAAGCGTTCAGCCTTACATCACAAGTTCAATGTACAACCCCTTTGTCAAAATATACAATATCCAAATTTTCTAGTCAAATACATTCAAATCCCTAATCAAAAGTTCAACCAAAAGGCTTCTCCGAGTGTCACTCCATGTCGGTTCCTGTTAAGAAAAACAAATCTATGGGGTGAGCGATTGCTCGTGAGGCCAAGAAACACACATGCAAGCACGTAATCCAAGTAGCAATCACATTTAGCAAATAAAACAGTAGTATTCAAGTAATTAACAATTCGAGTAAGAAAAGTAACCAGAAAAAATTCAAGGAAATATGGAAGTTCTCAAGAGCTAAGTTCCAACTTGCTTTGCCACTGCTCGATCAATTACCTCCCCGCGAGACACTCGTCAAACGCGGGTTGGTATTTATCCATAGAAACTTCACTTACTCGTTCCCCGTTCACCATTACATACCTCAGCGCCGGGCCCGCTCTTCTTTTATATAAGGCGATACTACTCGAGTATGCTAAGTGAGATCTCTCAAATAGATCACGCTTATACACTTTTCCCATTGCTCACCAAGCTTCTCGACCAAGCCCATGCTGGCTCGAGTCGCAAGGTCGCCCGATGAGATTTGGGCATCCCCGTTATTATCACTTAGAGTCGAGAAGATTCACTCCAATCGACTTATGCAATCATAGCATAAATAATCACTGAAACACTTCAATTAAATTTTTGTTTCACGTAATTCACTTCAAGTAATTCACTTTAAGTAATTCAAATACACTTCACTTAAATGAGAATGAGTGCGATAAAGTACACACTCGACTCGGCATTTTCAAAATACTCAATCGCTAATAACAATTAAGCACGTAACACTTGTTCACACACTTGACACTCACCAATCAAAAACAAGGAAATAGTGCCCAATCAAGTGTTTAGGCGTCCGCTGTGAGGTCCTCTTGAAGGTCCCCTTGAGTTCCTGAACAAATAGTAATTAACTATCACTCACTATCACTTATAAATCCCTTATTAACAGGGGAGATTGTACACTTTTACAATCTAAGAAAATATCATGAAAGAGAGCCTTAATTGCTCAAAATTCAAGGTTCAAAAGTGGCGTTTAACAACGGAAAGGAAAACTGTTTTCCTTCAAGAAATCAATTCTAAAATGGTCATTCAATATCGAAGGGTAGTGAAGAGTTTCTACAAACTCAATTCCCTTGAACTTCAAAAATTTCAGTTTTAAGGAGCAATCTTTGAAAACTCATATCTTACACTCTGTAGGTCCAAAATTGGAAAACTTGGCATCGTTGGAAACTAGTTTCAAAGTGCTAAAAGTTCCTAGAAGATACTTTTCCAAGATTCTAAATGGAAAACACTCAAATTTCATCTTAAAGTGGCTGATTCGCACCACAAGACAGTTTCAATCTTGGTTTTCGGCAAATTTTGAAAATTTGGCAAAATTCACAGAAAGTGAACTAGCCTCTGAAATTTGTACCTCAATTAGAATTCCAATCAAGCTTTAAAACACAACAAGCAGAACTAGAATCGGAGTTTTAAGCGTCAAGATATAGCAGCTCAAAGTTGGTTAAAATTAAGGACTGTTCGGTCCATTTTCCAGATTTGGAAGGGCAACTTCAGTATTTTGTTTGTATATCAAAAAAGTCTTCGAATGACACCAAAATTGGTACCATTCAACTTATATAGGATGAATACTCTTCCATCAAATTTCATTTGAAAATTCGCAAGGGAAGGTAGTTAACAAAACTGCCAAAGTTTAAGGAATTTCCAAGGCAAATCTGCCTTGTCGCTTTCTTTTTCTTTTCAAACACTTGGTCCAATGAAATCAACTCAAATATGACTCATTTGTGAAACAAAGGTCTAAGAAAACATCTAATATATATTTCGTAGGTGATTGGTATCAAAATTTTCAAAACAACAAGTCCCAAGTCAAGCTAGGCCATTCGGCTAGCCAAAATTAGGGTTTTCTAGATTCGGTACAGTTCGGGAATTGGACTATATCTCACTCAATTCAACTTGAAATCGAACATGGTTGGTGGCATTGGAAACTAAATTCAATAGGCTACATTTCATGAAAAGAAGTCATTTTGAAAATTCTGTTGTCAAGTAAGAGAAAATGGAGCCACAATTTGCAGCTGCTACAATTTTCTCGGTTGCACTGACAGAACAGGGCAGTCAACTTTGATCAATCACTACAGATGACTCACTTCAAATTAAAAGGTGAATTATACACCGTTAGAAAACTACGGATGTCTAGTTTCAAATTCCACAAACGGAACTTGATTTCAACATCCGAGCAGAGAGTTATGATCGTTCAAAGTTTGCTCTATCCAGAACACCCGAACACAGTTTTCCAGATTTGTACCATTTCGAAATTCCAACTTTTACTCAACCAATTCACATGATTTTTGGTGGAAACTTTCCACACATCCTACACAATATATCTACATCAGATTCAAGGTCATTTGAGCATCAAAATTTTGGATTAAAGCTTCGAGAAAAACAGGGCAGAATTCGGCCTCTTCCTATACAATCTTCCTTTGGTTTTCCTTTCACTTTTCTAACTTATATCCACTTGATTAACACAAAATTAACACCAACAATACTCATAATCACCATATTATTCCAATATATCCATTGTGAGATTTCATAGAGCCCACTTCAACATTTAAACTCAATCCACAACAATAACCATGAAGCTACAAGCTTCCTAGCAAAATTTAACCAACTAGAACTAAGATTAAGTGACTGGATGATTACCTTCTACTCCTTGGTGTAAAATCAGAAATTTTGCACCTCCAAGACCCAAGAAAAACTGTGTGAAAGATGCTTCCTTCCTAGTCCAAGTGAATCTCCAAGTGAAGTGGAAGTTGTGTGGTGGATTTGGAGTGAAATGGTTGGAAGATTGGAAGTGAAATGAAGTGGAAATTTTGTTCTCCTTCCTTAGCTAAGTTTCAGCCAAGCTTGAGAGGGAAGAGAGAGAGTTTGGCTGGTGATAAAGCTTCTTGGAGAAGTTTGATGGTTGGTGGTTCAAATTTGAGCAAAAGTCAACTTTGAATAGTGTTTCCCACGCGCACGTTTCGTGTCTGTTTTCTCTCGGGTTTGTTTCAGTTGTTAACTAAACCTCTAATGCACTTCCTTTAACACTATTATTATTCACTCTTAGTAGTCTAAAATAAATTTCTAAAGTCCTTCAATTAGTCGCGCGTGTGAAAACGCAAACTTCCGACTCGCACGCGATAAAGCGTAATTTCTAAGAAATTCTTGTAACGATGATATAACTTACCAATACTAGGGTAATTAAGCATAAAAATATCTATTTTAAGACTAACACATGAGTCCTCAAATCTCCAAGGTCACGGTACTCTCAAATCGACTATTGCCTCCAAACGCGTATTCACTAAATCTCGCTAAACGAACTTCCAAAAATTAAATTTATTAACGAAACATTTTAAAAATATATGCAAGTCATAGTTCCATGTAAATGGTTCTAAAAGGATTGAAATAAATTATTCAAAAAAAAACAGGTGAATAAATATTTAAATAAGCCAGTAATATGAGTTTAAAATAAGTAAATTTTTTTTGGGTCCTCACATCGACACTAGAAGAAACTTTAATTTCTTCAAGGAGTTGATCGAGAAACCTTGAGAATTGAATTGGTGAGATCATTAGAGAGACATAAGTGAGTAAAACACGAGTGTTGAGTGCATACACATGAGGGAGTGAGTGAGGAAAAATTTTCCCTACTAACTCTTTTGTAGGTTACATCAACATGTCAAAGGAAGGTGGAACTTCTATTTTTAATCCCACGCTTCTTATGGAGGCCATGACGAGTCCATTGTACAAAATGATTAAAGTGGTGTATATATGCTGCTCGTTTGTTCTTTCACCATTTTTCCCTTACATTTGAGGACAAATCTTTTTCAAGAGGAGGGGAATGATGTGAGCATGGGATCTATCAAATAGAATTAGACGCGGGCATGCCTAACATGCATGAAGTCTTCTATTTTTCATGGTTTGAAGTCAAGAAATTGTCCCAAAACATATTAAGGAACTTGAGACTGAAGATTGGAAACTTGTTCACCTTATTCAAGTGAAGGAAGAGATCAATGTCAAAAGTGAGGACTAATTTGGCTTCAAGCTTGGTCCGGTTCTTTCCTGATGTTTTAATATGATTGGTTGAGTTATTAGAGTGTTTCAGTAGTAATTTAGTCATTTTATTTAGTAGAATATTCAGCCAATCAAGTGCAAGAGAGTCGAATTCAAGTGTCATGTTTATTTAGGAAACTAAATCGTGTTTAGTCTTTTCTGAGTTGCATTAGGGTTTCGGTTGTAAGGCTATCAATACAACCTTTAATTGACATTTTTTACGATTCAGTAATAAATTTTTGAGAGATAAATTAATAAAAGTGAATTTTCTCCTTTTATGGAGTTCTTTGATGGAACTTGAGTTTCTTCTTGAACTGTATCAAATATTTAGCTTGGATACTTGTGATGTTCAAGGCAAGATGATCACATGATCTTGTTCTTTCAATCCACTAGGTTTCTAGAGACAGGTTCTCTTTAGATCTAGCAAGATAATTATTGCTCCATAACCTAATCAAGATAGATCTTTTCGCTGCCTGATCAACTTGGTTCTTCAAGACAAGTTCTTTCTAGGTTGAGTTCGTATCAAGTTTGGAAAAGATTCAAGAATCTTCAAAGCAGATGTCGCCACCATGCCCTCCCCGATTGGTTGACTGTTCAAACTTTCTATAATAGACTCAACTACCCAACCAAGATCAACATAGATGTTGCCACTGATAGAGTTTTAATGGAAAAATCAACCAAGGATGCTCAAACTTTGATAAAGAAAATGATCTCTAACAACTATCAATAGGCAAATGAAAGTGGTAACTGTGACGCCCCGAAAAGTATAAGTGTGAGAACCCGTACTTTTCCCATTTTCTAGGGTTTTATTTATTTAATGGCTTGTTTTCTGCGTTTTCTTTAGTAGGGAAATTTTCTAGATATTTTTAAGGAGAAGATATAGTTTTTGGATGATTTTTCTAGTATCAAATAGGTTTTGAGAAATTAAGAGTGTATACCGGATGTGGGACCCACTAGGGCGAAAAGTTCGGAAAAATTCGACCAATTAGGATAAGTTCCGGATACTGGGTGAAATTTATCAGGTGTTAAGAGATAATTAGAGGAGGTGAAGTGATTGATGTGAGAGGGAAAAAGAAGGATAGGAATGCATTAATGAAGTGATAAGTGTCACCTTAAGAGTGGTGGTCACTTATTTGACTTTTTGACCTTTCTTACCAATTGATTAAATATCTCAAAATTACCACAAAAATCACTTTTTTCTTCACCATTGTGGCCTGCCCTCTCTAGCTAAGAAGAAAGAAAAACTCTCCAAGATTCTTGCTTCCATCTTGCTTGAGTGTAATCATCCAACCATTTGATCTTGTTTCTACTCCATAAAATCTCTCCATTTGGTACTAGAAAGTGATTTGGTGACGTGTTTAAGGAAGCTAAGGTGTCCAACAACTCTCCCTCTCTTGTTTACTAGGTGAGTGGTGATTGAACTTCCTCCTACACTTAATGAAGCTTAAGTTGTGCTTAATGGTAGCTAAAGTGATGAATTTGTGGTTTATTTCTTGGTTTGAGAGGAATTGGTGAAGTTTTCAATTTATTGATGAATTTTCTGGTTTAATTGTGATCATGATGTTGTGGTTATCTATGATGGTTGGAATTGATGGCTAATGACTATAGTAGGTGTACATGATTGGTAATTGTAACCAATTTTGGGTTTGGAAGGAATTTGAGAAAGTTAGGGTTTCATAACCCCCTTTCTGTCCGGTTTTGTATCATATGGTTAGAGGCCGAATTGGCCTTGTCTCAAAACATTAAAGTTGTAGGTATTGATGTTTTAAGGGTGCCTGTAAAATTTCAGGTCAATTGGAGTAGTGTAGAATGAGATAAGCCGAAATTACTATTGTTGTTCTGGGTTCATCAGGATGTTAGAACTGTGTCTGAAATGGGTTGTTTTGACTGGAATTGTTTTGGATTTGGGTGTTGAGGTCTTCTGATGAAATGTATATTGATGTCCTAGCTACCATATGCCTTTGGAATTTCTGCATTTGGACCTGTTTAGACTGAGTTGTACTGATTACAGCATAGTGTAATTTGTAAACCTGGAAGTACGGTTCTGGTTTGTTATTTGGCATATTTGACTTAGTTGTGCTGGGATTTGGACTGAGTGACCTTCTACATTGTTGTAGCCCTGGTTCTTAGCTTCGAAACGGTGGGTCTTGGACCTCCAT
>NW_020861552.1:0-23988 GCF_003713205.1 Coffea eugenioides
GTTGATCTTTCGGAGGACATAAGGTGGTAAAATGTAGGGGATTGTTTATTGGCAGTTATAAGGTGAATGTTGCTCCCTGTGAGCCCCATATCCTTTTAATATTTAAATTATTATTCCTCCTTATATTTACTTAAACGAATGATTGAATGCATGCATGAATGTTATTGTTTATTAAGTATTTTACATTGAAAGATTCCTATTTCAATTAATTGCTCCACTACCAGTTTATAAAATTGAGTATCGATTTACTTGAACCTATATTACTTGGAAAAACGTGTTTACATGTTAAATTGTGTTATTCTCTTATTTTGCCTATTTACCTGGAATGCCTACTAGGCGTAAGCTCATCCCACGTTTTATTTTCTTTAACCGGATTTGGATTTGAGAGTGCTCAAGAATACTGTTGGAATGTTTTGAGAGACTTTAAGTTTTTATTTTAGTAGAAATGATTGTATATATTTTTGGGTTGTAATTAAGACAGACGCCGAATGATGAATCTTTTGTACGTGAACCTATGTAATAGCTTTTGGATATATGTAAATATTATTTTGGTTAGTTTAGAAATTTCAAGTAATTCTTGTTATAGATTGTAGTGAGTCCTGGCAAGAGTTGGGCAGGCGGTCCGCTGACCCCTCTGGTTCACCTTTGGGGAAAGTGGGGCTATCATATCTGGCAATGTTAACTGGGCTTCGGCTGTGCATAGAGAAGGGATTCGTCAATGTTGAGATTCAATCGGATTCTCAGGTATTGGTGGGGATTCTTCAACAATGCTTTCGGTGCCCATGGCAAATTCAAAGCGAGATAGAGCAGCTCTGGAAACTAGTAGAAGATGTGGCGAGGTTTTCTCATTGCTTCAGAGAAGCTAACTGAGTGGCGGATATTCTGGCTAATATGAGTGTCTCTCATCAGCAACATACTTGTATTACCTATGATCACATAAGCATGTTCCTAAAGTTGGCAAGGGGGTAGATCTGACTAGATAGGCTAGGCATGTCATCTGTTAGGAGGATAAAATGGGGAGAGAATGCGATAGTGCGTATTGGAAAATTTTGTAATTCTGGTTTATCTTTTCATCACTAAATAAGCATTTCAAGGAAAAAAATTTTCACTTATAAAAGTAAAGTAGTAAGGAATTTAATAGTCCTAAGTGCTTTTTATTGACATTTTTACTTCATTTGCTTTCATGCTTGTATCTTAGATTTACTTGAATTAACTTGTGGTTGTCTAAATAATAAAGGAGTTTGAAAATTATTGGTAATTGACAATCTTCCTTATGGTATTGACATCTAATATCCCCTATTTAGGTATTAATATCCCCTATAATTTCAATTTGTATCTTTATCGAAAATGAGGTATTTAGGTTTTTAAAATTTAGTGTGAAGTAAACAATTTGTATTAGCGAATTATGTCATGCTTGGCCAAGATAATAACATTCAATTAACTGGTAATTTCACTTGCAAGGGTAGTAAGGAATTTCATACCCTTAGGAGTTTTTTATTGTCATTTTCATTTAATTTCATGATTGTAGTTTAGATTTACTTGCTTTAACTTGTGGTCATCTAAATAATAAAAGAGTTTGAAAATCACTAGTAATTGACAATTTTCTCTGTGAGATTGACACCTAATATCCCCTATATTCGATAAACGATCTGTATAGTCACGTGAAAAATAGGGTATTTAGTTTTTTAAAATTTGGTGTGAAATTAAATCCTCATCAATTATGCTATGAAATCTGGTGCAATAGGAATGCTACTTTGTTCATTGGAAGAATTCAAGATCCTTTGTCCACAGTCAGCTTCGTAACATACAACCTCAGAGCTTTTCAAAAGGCCAATACTCAATCTACAACTGCTCCATCCCGGATGACTCTATTGAAATGGTTAGCTTCTCCTTCTCCCAATTTTAAAATTAATTTTGATGCTGCCATTTCCACAAGCAACAACAACTTTGGTATTAAAGTAGTTGTCCGCGACCATAAAGGATCATTCATTGCTGGCCTTACAAAGAAATTTGATGGTACAGTGAGTTTAGAATTAGCTAAAACCCATGCTGCTAAGGTAGCAGTTTACCTTGCAAGAAATCTAATGATCCCAAGTTTTATTTTGGAGGGTGACAGGGCCTCAATTATTAGACTTATCATGATAAAGAAGACATCTTGTTTGATTTAGGCTCAATTATTGAGGATGTGTATTTAGTTTTATTAGATGAACATTATAATGATGTTAAATGGATTCCAAGAGAAACAAATAAGGTTGCACATATCCTATGTGACAGCCCCACCTCCCTCTAAGGCAAACCAAAGGGTTCGGCGGACCGCCTGTTCATCTCTCGTCAGGACTACTAAATAGAAAAGCACGAAAACCCTACGAAACGTTCAAAAGGACTTTGAGAAAAAAAATGAACGTTCGGAAACTAAAATAACTAAACTGAAAGATGCAATAGAACTTTGATATATCGTTCCAACGAAAATTGAAACCGAAACGAATGCACTGGGGCCACGTCACAATCCGGCCAAGATCTGGCCGGATTCGAGACAGTGGCGAAACCCTAATTTTTTTTCAATCTCCACTAACGAACTGGCCGGATATGCGGCCGGATTCGGTGAACAGTTTTTCCGCCGAAACTTTTCTTTCTTCGTTCAAATGCCGTACTTACCCGATCTTGCCAACAGGTTCAATTAAAGTTCAAACAACCATAAATACATGCATTAATCACGAGATAAACATAGTTATGTACTTGCCAAATTATATACATTGGTGTCTTCAATAATTTACTTGAAGTACAAGTCAAAATATCCATACTTATACAAAATCCATTTAGGATTTTGGTTACAGAGGAGCTTAACAAAAGAATGTTTACTCTAGGTCGACCCTATCTTCCAAAATCGTGATTTCAAAGTTGGTCCCCTGTAAGGAAAACAAAAATAACGGGAAGGGGGTGAGCTTACACTCAATGAGATACCAGAAGTATAAATAGTAAAGAATCATATAACTTCATTTTCATCAATCATATACCACTTCAGATAGAACAGGAAACAGTTAAACACAGTGATTCAAATCGAAAGGATACAGGTGGCTCTCAGGTGCTAAATTCCCATCTGCTTCACCGGAGCTTGATCAAATAGTAGTTGACACTCCATCAACTTTCAAATAAAGTAACCAGTCCAGTAGGGCGCCACTTTATACCAAATTCCATCCACCAAACATTCCCATTACCGGGCCCGAACACTTCAACAGTAACAGTGGGTGGTAATACTCGAGTATACCGAAAATCCAGATTCTCCAATACCCAAAAAATTTCTCAAAAACAGACAACCGTGGTTCGTTATCTAATCGACCAGGCCCTTGCTTGTTCGACTCTAGTAACTAGCCACAGGTTTTGAGCTCAAAAGTCACAGAAGAGCCGTTGGATACAAACCTCCAAACGATATCAAAACAGATACAGATAACAGATTCAAACATGTATAGGAACCAGAACATACAGACGAAAGAGACGAGTGTGATAAAGTACACCCTCGTTTCATACAGAGTATACAGAAGTCACAGATAATCAGGTTGCAAATTGCAAGTACAAATAAATCAGATAAGCACCAATTTAAGGGAGTGGTACGCTCACCAGTTCAAACAAACAACTTCAAACGTTTCCTCCCGAAATACTTGGATCACCGGCACGTCCTAAACCACCAAGGCAAAACATTTGAGACTCGATTACGAGTCATATGCCTAACCAAGTAAATTACCAATGCAACCCAAAAGTATAGTTTTGGAGTGAAAAGGTAGTAGTTGGTCCTAAAGACATGAACGATCCTAAAACCCTTCACTTCTACCCAAAACCATACCTACAACAATTTACTAACTCAAAACTTAAGGTGCGAAATGAGAGTAAGGACAATTTTAGGAAAATAGGATTTTCCAGTTTTGCACACCACCATTTGAAAAATCATATCTCAAGATTCTTAAGTCTAAAATTGATAAAATTGATACCGTCAAAAAATAGAATCAAAGGGGTACAATTTCTCAGAAGACACATTTATAAGATTCAGATCACAAGTCAGTCAAATTCGAGGCTCAAATGGCTGTTTTATCCAGTAAAAGACAGAACAGGTATGTAATTTCAATCAAATTTAAAAAATCACCATAAATCGTACAGACAGAACCAGGGTTTGAAATTTTCATGGTTTATAGTTCTATGAATTTAGTTTAAAACGCAATAAACAGAACTCAATTCTGATAATTCTACAATAAGATATAGTAATTTTCCCAAAACTGCTCAAGGGTTCCTGCGAAAAGTTCAGCAGCACTTCCCTTGTTTTTTCTTTACTTTTCCAACCTAACATGAACACCCAATCTCATCTCATCTCAGCCACAATTTCTCATATAAATCACAAGCTATTGAACACACCTAATTAGGGTCACAATACCCTTCAAATACAACCAAATGGTAACTCAAATTAGAAGCTCTAAAGCTGAAATTTTTGCACCCAAGCTGGAAATTTCTTTAGGCAAGTCCATCTAGCATATAATACATTAATTTATCACATAACAAAGCTAGCAAACCATTAAGCTTCATATGAGGACAGCATATTCACCAATAAAACTGAAAATTTCCATAAGACCACTTCAAGCTATCATGTTTCTCACAAAACTACATATTCAACAACCTTAAACCACTAATATGCAATTATTAGAAGTAAAGAGAGATTTTCCGAGCAATGTACCTTGAATCCTCAAGAAAGATGGTGGCTTAGAGTTTTTTCTTCCAAAATAACACCACCAACTCCTTCCAACTTCCTTAGAGAGCACTCGTATGGAGTAGTTTGCAAAACTAACGGTTGAAACTCAAGATTTGGACAACAAAGGATGGTGCAAGATGAAGCTCTCTTTCTCTCTAAACAGCCGGCCAAGACAATGAAAAATGAAGGAAATTGGAGTCAAAATTAGCTTTTAGTAAAGTGAAGAAAATTGGGTCAAAGTCCAACTTCCAATGGGGTAGTGACACCTGGCCTTTCTAGTGTTTTCTCTAATCCTTTGTCTTCCAATGGTTACATCATATAACAAACCTCTAATAATCTTCTAGCACCTTGTATAATAATATTACTTTATGCAAAACTTTACCTAGTCGTCAAAAATTTATCACACTTACCACACTAGCGGGTCCCACGTCCATAATACACTTTAAACTTAACATGAACTAATTTATTCTAGAAAAATGATTTTAAAACTATACTTATAAAGTAAAGTAAAGAAAATGCATGTGAAAAATAAAATAAAAAGATATAAACTAAGGAAATTTTACGGGTCCTCACACTCTCTCCCCCTTAAAAGAATTTCGTCCTTGAAATTTCTCACTTTTGTGCTCACAAAACTCGATGCTACAGTGATTTCTTCTCCTTTTCAAAAGCTTCTCTTAATTCATACCGTTATCACAATCAAATCTAGAGAGAAAATCGTAATAATGTAATGATTAAACTCCCTACTAAGAAAATCAGTGAAAATATCAAATGTTTCCCCCTTTCTATCCACCAACGAAAAGTTTTCACTTAACGTCAAGACTAAACTATAATAAAAAATTCATGAATCAGGAATCAATACTGTCAAATCACCAATATTTAATATTACTCATCAAAAGATCAGATACTAGGTCCACTATTTCTATCGGGAATACACTCATTACATAAAGTTTGCATATACATAGTTCCATAATACAATTATCTCAGCCAATACAATACTGATTGCTGACTTTAACTATTACAACAGTTTCACCCTCCAAAATTCATTTGTCTTGGGCAGTTCCTCACTTGGTGTCCCAGTTGACCGCATCTGAAACATGCACCAATTTTCGAATAACATATTCCCGTATGAAGTTTGTTACATGATTCACACTTAGCAGTTACACATTTCTTCATAAAGTGTCCATTCTTTTTCTTCTTCTTCCCCTTATCCTTCATAGCGGAATCATCTCCATACATGTGACGCCCCGAAAAAAAATGAGTTTGAGAACCCGGAAATTTTCTAATTTTCTAGGGTTTATTTTATTTAATCGCCCGCCTTTTCTACATTTTCTTTATTAGAAAAATTCTCCAGATAAAGTTTATGAGCAAAGATAGTTTTAAAATGATTTTTCTAGTATCGGTTAATTTTTGAGAAATTAAAAGCGTATTTTGAACGTGGGACCCGCTAGTGCGGTAAATGCATTATATTTTTGACAACTTGTTGGAATTTTGTATTAAGTGATATTATTTTACAAAGTGTTAAGATATTTGTATTGGAGAGACAAAAAGATAAGTTTTGAACCAAAAGGGTGACAAGTGTCACCTTCCTATTCAACCTTGACTTTGACCATTATTTCTTACCTTTATTAATACTCAATTTTGACCCAAAAATCACCTAAATTTCTGCAAGCTTGGCCGAACCTCTTGGAGCAAGAATACAAGAAGAAAGCTTTCAACTCCAACTCCATTTCTTGCTCAATCTTGTGAATCAACCGTTAAACTTTCGAATTCCTCCACAAAAGTCACTTGTTTAGGAAGATTGAAGGTAGTGGTGGAGTGATTAGAGAAGGCAAAGGACTAAGCCATCAACTTTCTTGCTATTTCAAGGTTCATGTCTAGCAATCCTTTCTTTGTTCTTGATTATGCTAAATTAGTGACTTGTGATGGCTAAAGAGATGGTTTGATGGATTATATTTTGAGTTGTGGTTGGATGGATGAACTTTTATTATTTTTGGGGATTTTTCTGTTCTAATATGAGTATGATTATGTGGTTATGTATGATGATTGGAAATGATGTTTAATGATTCTAGAAGGTGGAAAAAGTGGACAATTGCAATCAATTTCTGTTTTGGAAGAAATTCTGGAAAATTAGGGTTCTTGGTTCTTCATTCTGTCCGAAATTTTTGGTCCTAGATAGAGGCCGAATTGGCCTTAGCTCAAAACATGAAAGTTGTAGGTATTGATGTTTTAAGGGTGCCTGAAAAATTTCAGGTCAATTGGAGTAGTGTAGAATGAGATAAGCCGAAATTACTATTGCTGTTCTGGGTTCATCAGGATGTTAGAACTGTGTCTGAAATGGGTTGTTTTGACTGGAATTGCTTTGGATTTGGTTGTTGAGGTCTTCTGATGAAATGTAGCTTGATGTCCTAGCTACCATATGCCTTTGGAATTTATGCATTTGGACCTGTTTAGACTGAGTTGTACTGATTACAGCATAGTGTAATTTGTAAACCTGCAATTACGGTTCTGGTTTGTTATTTGGCATATTTGACTTAGTTGTACTGGGATTTGGACTGAGTGACCTTCTACATTGTTTTAGCCCTGGTTCTTAGCTTCGAAACGGTGGGTCTTGGACCTCCATCCGATAATCGTAGCGCCTTTGGTACCATTACCGCAAAAAGGACGTCAAAACTGTTTTTCTGGTTTTGAGCTTAACTTTCATTTCCGGACTTTTCCCTAGCTTGACTTGTCTTTGTACTACTTGGATTTTGTTGAATGGCTATTGGATGAACTTGTTGTTGTGTGTGTACCTTTGGATTGGAATGAGGAAATCATGAAGCCATGACGGCTGGAAAAGTAAGCAAATTTAGGGGAAATGCTGTCCGAACTTTTAAAGGATTGGTTTGCATTGAGTTTGTGATCTAAGACTTGGGTTTGAGCAAGGCAATGCAATATGATGGATAGTTTCGGAGCCGTGGAGGTGAGTGACCCTAAACTATTTCCAAAGTACTTGTGAAACGTTTCTTGCATTATTTACTCTTGAACTGTTTCCAAAGTTACTTATGAACTGTTTCCAAAGTTACTTTTGAACTATTTTCTTGCATATCATGCGTGCTTATATGAGAGTGTTCCTTGTTTGAGATATTTCCTTGACTAATTGTCTTGTGATTATGGATTGATAATGTGTTAAGTTCTTTCAATGATTGTTAAAACGAATTTTCTGGGCGAGTGCGTACTTTATCGCACTCGACCTAAATAAGTGTGAAATTTTCATGATTAATGATTAAATGCTACTTGCGCATGAATGTAAGCCTTTTGGGCTGAACTGGCCATTGCCCCTTGTTACCGGTCGTCTCGAGCCAGAAGCGGACTCGGTCGGGCGATTAGGGACCTGGGTGAACGTTTGGTATACTCGAGTATTACCTTTGTAGGTTGGTGGAGGTTGGTGGAAAATGATGCAATTTCAAATTAAAAAAAAAAGGAAATGACAGGAGAACGAACGTATCTTTTCATGAATGTTACTATCGCTTTCCATTGTACATGTTTCTTGAATTATTGATACTCCATATTTAATGTTTTGTAAATGTTGTAATTGTTTCTGGACTTATCATTTGATTTATGACATCATTGAAAAGAAATATTGTTAAACCGATTTGATTACTGATTTTCTGGTTACTCGCTGAGCTTCTAGCTCACCCCAAAAATGTTTTATTCCCCTCCACAGGGCTCAAGGCGAAGGAATGACTTGTAGTACTTGTGCACGTGATTGGATGGCCTATGTTTTGTACAATTTGGATTTGGAATCATTTTATGTATAGTTGGGAATTATTTCTGCTTCGCTTATGACATGTAATTATTTATTGGAGAATTTGATGTAATCATTATCTGGTAATTCATTTGATGTATATTGGAGATTTATATTGTAATATTTGAGGTTTATTCTTGTAATTCATTTGAGGATTGTAGTGAACGACTGAGTCCCGGCGAGAGCCGGGCAGGCGGCCCGCCGAACCCTCTGGTTCGCCTTAGGGGGAGGTGGGGCTGTGACAGTTGGTATCAGAGCTTAGGCTTCAGATCTCTGTAGTGTATCCTAGGCTTGGAGTTTAGGATGCCGGACTGTGGGTTTGATTTGATGCTTGAGAGATTCTTGCGGGATGTCTCGACTTGATTGGTACAAGATGGAATGTCGAGGACGACATTCTTTTAAGGAGGGGAGATTGTGACGCCCCGAAAAAAAATGAGTTTGAGAACCCGGAAATTTTCTAATTTTCTAGGGTTTATTTTATTTAATCGCCCGCCTTTTCTACATTTTCTTTATTAGAAAAATTCCCCAGATAAAGTTTATGAGAAAAGATAGTTTTAAAATGATTTTTCTAGTATCGGTTAATTTTTGAGAAATTAAAAGCGTATTTTGAACGTGGGACCCGCTAGTGCGGTAAATGCATTATATTTTTGACAACTTGTTGGAATTTTGTATTAAGTGATATTATTTTACAAAGTGTTAAGATATTTGTATTGGAGAGACAAAAAGATAAGTTTTGAACCAAAAGGGTGACAAGTGTCACCTTCCTATTCAACCTTGACTTTGACCATTATTTCTTACCTTTATTAATACTCAATTTTGACCCAAAAATCACCTAAATTTCTGCAAGCTTGGCCGAACCTCTTGGAGCAAGAATACAAGAAGAAAGCTTTCAACTCCAACTCCATTTCTTGCTCAATCTTGTGAATCAACCGTTAAACTTTCGAATTCCTCCACAAAAGTCACTTGTTTAGGAAGATTGAAGGTAGTGGTGGAGTGATTAGAGAAGGCAAAGGACTAAGCCATCAACTTTCTTGCTATTTCAAGGTTCATGTCTAGCAATCCTTTCTTTGTTCTTGATTATGCTAAATTAGTGACTTGTGATGGCTAAAGAGATGGTTTGATGGATTATATTTTGAGTTGTGGTTGGATGGATGAACTTTTATTATTTTTGGGGATTTTTCTGTTCTAATATGAGTATGATTATGTGGTTATGTATGATGATTGGAAATGATGTTTAATGATTCTAGAAGGTGGAAAAAGTGGACAATTGCAATCAATTTCTCTTTTGGAAGAAATTCTGGAAAATTAGGGTTCTTGGTTCTTCATTCTGTCCGAAATTTTTGGTCCTAGATAGAGGCCGAATTGGCCTTAGCTCAAAACATAAAAGTTGTAGGTATTGATGTTTTAAGGGTTTCTGCAAAATTTCAGGTCAATTGGAGTAGTGTAGAATGAGATAAGCCGAAATTACTATTGCTGTTCTGGGTTCATCAGGATGTTAGAACTGTGTCTGAAATGGGTTGTTTTGACTGGAATTGCTTTGGATTTGGTTGTTGAGGTCTTCTGATGAAATGTAGCTTGATGTCCTAGCTACCATATGCCTTTGGAATTTATGCATTTGGACCTGTTTAGACTGAGTTGTACTGATTACAGCATAGTGTAATTTGTAAACCTGCAATTACGGTTCTGGTTTGTTATTTGGCATATTTGACTTAGTTGTACTGGGATTTGGACTGAGTGACCTTCTACATTGTTTTAGCCCTGGTTCTTAGCTTCGAAACGGTGGGTCTTGGACCTCCATCCGATAATCGTAGCGCCTTTGGTACCATTACCGCAAAAAGGACGTCAAAACTGTTTTTCTGGTTTTGAGCTTAACTTTCATTTCCGGACTTTTCCCTAGCTTGACTTGTCTTTGTACTACTTGGATTTTGTTGAATGGCTATTGGATGAACTTGTTGTTGTGTGTGTACCTTTGGGTTGGAATGAGGAAATCATGAAGCCATGACGGCTGGAAAAGTAAGCAAATTTAGGGGAAATGCTGTCCGAACTTTTAAAGGATTGGTTTGCATTGAGTTTGTGATCTAAGACTTGGGTTTGAGCAAGGCAATGCAATATGATGGATAGTTTCGGAGCCGTGGAGGTGAGTGACCCTAAACTATTTCCAAAGTACTTGTGAAACGTTTCTTGCATTATTTACTTTTGAACTGTTTCCAAAGTTACTTATGAACTGTTTCCAAAGTTACTTTTGAACTATTTTCTTGCATATCATGCGTGCTTATATGAGAGTGTTCCTTGTTTGAGATATTTCCTTGACTAATTGTCTTGTGATTATGGATTGATAATGTGTTAAGTTCTTTCAATGATTGTTAAAACGAATTTTCTGGGCGAGTGCGTACTTTATCGCACTCGACCTAAATAAGTGTGAAATTTTCATGATTAATGATTAAATGCTACTTGCGCATGAATGTAAGCCTTTTGGGCTGAACTGGCCATTGCCCCTTGTTACCGGTCGTCTCGAGCCAGAAGCGGACTCGGTCGGGCGATTAGGGACCTGGGTGAACGTTTGGTATACTCGAGTATTACCTTTGTAGGTTGGTGGAGGTTGGTGGAAAATGATGCAATTTCAAATTAAAAAAAAAAGGAAATGACAGGAGAACGAACGTATCTTTTCATGAATGTTACTATCGCTTTCCATTGTACATGTTTCTTGAATTATTGATACTCCATATTTAATGTTTTGTAAATGTTGTAATTGTTTCTCGACTTATCATTTGATTTATGACATCATTGAAAAGAAATATTGTTAAACCGATTTGATTACTGATTTTCTGGTTACTCGCTGAGCTTCTAGCTCACCCCAAAAATGTTTTATTCCCCTCCACAGGGCTCAAGGCGAAGGAATGACTTGTAGTACTTGTGCACGTGATTGGATGGCCTATGTTTTGTACAATTTGGATTTGGAATCATTTTATGTATAGTTGGGAATTATTTCTGCTTCGCTTATGACATGTAATTATTTATTGGAGAATTTGATGTAATCATTATCTGGTAATTCATTTGATGTATATTGGAGATTTATATTGTAATATTTGAGGTTTATTCTTGTAATTCATTTGAGGATTGTAGTGAACGACTGAGTCCCGGCGAGAGCCGGGCAGGCGGCCCGCCGAACCCTCTGGTTCGCCTTAGGGGGAGGTGGGGCTGTGACAGTTGGTATCAGAGCTTAGGCTTCAGATCTCTGTAGTGTATCCTAGGCTTGGAGTTTAGGATGCCGGACTGTGGGTTTGATTTGATGCTTGAGAGATTCTTGCGGGATGTCTCGACTTGATTGGTACAAGATGGAATGTCGAGGACGACATTCTTTTAAGGAGGGGAGATTGTGACGCCCCGAAAAAAAATGAGTTTGAGAACCCGGAAATTTTCTAATTTTCTAGGGTTTATTTTATTTAATCGCCCGCCTTTTCTACATTTTCTTTATTAGAAAAATTCCCCAGATAAAGTTTATGAGAAAAGATAGTTTTAAAATGATTTTTCTAGTATCAGTTAATTTTTGAGAAATTAAAAGCGTATTTTGAACGTGGGACCCGCTAGTGCGGTAAATGCATTATATTTTTGACAACTTGTTGGAATTTTGTATTAAGTGATATTATTTTACAAAGTGTTAAGATATTTGTATTGGAGAGACAAAAAGATAAGTTTTGAACCAAAAGGGTGACAAGTGTCACCTTCCTATTCAACCTTGACTTTGACCATTATTTCTTACCTTTATTAATACTCAATTTTGACCCAAAAATCACCTAAATTTCTGCAAGCTTGGCCGAACCTCTTGGAGCAAGAATACAAGAAGAAAGCCTTCAACTCCAACTCCATTTCTTGCTCAATCTTGTGAATCAACCGTTAAACTTTCGAATTCCTCCACAAAAGTCACTTGTTTAGGAAGATTGAAGGTAGTGGTGGAGTGATTAGAGAAGGCAAAGGACTAAGCCATCAACTTTCTTGCTATTTCAAGGTTCATGTCTAGCAATCCTTTCTTTGTTCTTGATTATGCTAAATTAGTGACTTGTGATGGCTAAAGAGATGGTTTGATGGATTATATTTTGAGTTGTGGTTGGATGGATGAACTTTTATTATTTTTGGGGATTTTTCTGTTCTAATATGAGTATGATTATGTGGTTATGTATGATGATTGGAAATGATGTTTAATGATTCTAGAAGGTGGAAAAAGTGGACAATTGCAATCAATTTCTGTTTTGGAAGAAATTCTGGAAAATTAGGGTTCTTGGTTCTTCATTCTGTCCGAAATTTTTGGTCCTAGATAGAGGCCGAATTGGCCTTAGCTCAAAACATGAAAGTTGTAGGTATTGATGTTTTAATGGTGCCTGAAAAATTTCAGGTCAATTGGAGTAGTGTAGAATGAGATAAGCCGAAATTACTATTGCTGTTCTGGGTTCATCAGGATGTTAGAACTGTGTCTGAAATGGGTTGTTTTGACTGGAATTGCTTTGGATTTGGTTGTTGAGGTCTTCTGATGAAATGTAGCTTGATGTCCTAGCTACCATATGCCTTTGGAATTTATGCATTTGGACCTGTTTAGACTGAGTTGTACTGATTACAGCATAGTGTAATTTGTAAACCTGCAATTACGGTTCTGGTTTGTTATTTGGCATATTTGACTTAGTTGTACTGGGATTTGGACTGAGTGACCTTCTACATTGTTTTAGCCCTGGTTCTTAGCTTCGAAACGGTGGGTCTTGGACCTCCATCCGATAATCGTAGCGCCTTTGGTACCATTACCGCAAAAAGGACGTCAAAACTGTTTTTCTGGTTTTGAGCTTAACTTTCATTTCCGGACTTTTCCCTAGCTTGACTTGTCTTTGTACTACTTGGATTTTGTTGAATGGCTATTGGATGAACTTGTTGTTGTGTGTGTACCTTTGGGTTGGAATGAGGAAATCATGAAGCCATGACGGCTGGAAAAGTAAGCAAATTTAGGGGAAATGCTGTCCGAACTTTTAAAGGATTGGTTTGCATTGAGTTTGTGATCTAAGACTTGGGTTTGAGCAAGGCAATGCAATATGATGGATAGTTTCGGAGCCGTGGAGGTGAGTGACCCTAAACTATTTCCAAAGTACTTGTGAAACGTTTCTTGCATTATTTACTCTTGAACTGTTTCCAAAGTTACTTATGAACTGTTTCCAAAGTTACTTTTGAACTATTTTCTTGCATATCATGCGTGCTTATATGAGAGTGTTCCTTGTTTGAGATATTTCCTTGACTAATTGTCTTGTGATTATGGATTGATAATGTGTTAAGTTCTTTCAATGATTGTTAAAACGAATTTTCTGGGCGAGTGCGTACTTTATCGCACTCGACCTAAATAAGTGTGAAATTTTCATGATTAATGATTAAATGCTACTTGCGCATGAATGTAAGCCTTTTGGGCTGAACTGGCCATTGCCCCTTGTTACCGGTCGTCTCGAGCCAGAAGCGGACTCGGTCGGGCGATTAGGGACCTGGGTGAACGTTTGGTATACTCGAGTATTACCTTTGTAGGTTGGTGGAGGTTGGTGGAAAATGATGCAATTTCAAATTAAAAAAAAAAAGGAAATGACAGGAGAACGAACGTATCTTTCATGAAGTTTACTATCGCTTTCATTTACATGTTTCTTGAATTATTGAATACTCCCATATTAATGGTTTTGTAAATGTTTGTTAATTGTTTCTCGACTTACACTTTTGATTTATGGACATCATTGAAAAAGAAATATTGTTAAACCGATTTGATTTACTGATTTTCTGGTTACTCGCTGAGCTCTAGCTCACCCCAAAAAATGTTTTATTCCCCCTCCACAGGGCTCAAGGCGAAGAATGAGCTTGTAGTACTTTGACGTGATTGGATGGCCTATGTTTTGTACAATTTGGATTTGGAATCTTTTAGTTATAGTTGGGAATTATTTCTGCATTCGCTTATGACATGTAATTATTTTATTGGAGAATTTGATGTTAATTCATTATCTGGTATTCATTTGATGTTATATTGGAGATTTATATTGTAATATTGAGGTTTAGTTCTGCTAATTTCATTTTGAGGATTGTATGTGAACGACTGGAGTCCCGGCGAGGAGCCGGCAGGCGGCCGCCGAACCCTCTGGGTTCGCCTTTTAGGGGGAGGGTGGCGGCTGTGACAGTTGTATCAGAGCTTTAGGCTTCAAGATCTCTGTAGTGTATCCTAGGCTTGGAAGTTGTGTAGATGCCGGGACTGTGGGGGTTTGATTTGATGCTTGGAGATTTCTCTTAATTTCGCGGTGATTGGTCTCGACTTGATTGGTACAAGATGGAATGTCGAGACGGACATCTTTTAAGGAGGGGAGGATTGTGACGTCCCAAAAAAAAAATGAGTTTGAGAACCCGGGAAATTTTCTAATTTTCTAGGGTTTATTTTATTAATCGCCCGCCTTTTCGTACATTATTCTTGTATTAGAAAAATTACCCCAGATAAAAGTTTATGAGAAAAGATAGTTTTAAAATGATTTTTCTAGGATCAGTTAATTATTGAGGAAATTAAAGCGTATTTTGAAACGTGGGGACCCGCTAGTGCGGTAAATGCATTAATTTTGACAAACTTGTTGGAATTTGGTATTAAGTGATATTATTTTACAAAGGTTAAGATATTTGTATTGGAGAGACAAAAAGATAAGTTTTGAACCAAAAGGGTGACAAGTATCATCTTCCTATTCAACCTTGACTTTGACCATTATTTCTTACCTTTACTAATACTCAATTTTGACCCAAAAATCACCTAAATTTCTGCAAGCTTGGCCGAACTTCTTGGAGCAAAAATACAAGAAGAAAGCCTTCAACTCAAACTCCATTTCTTGCTCAATCTTGTGAATCAACCGTTAAACTTTCGAATTCCTCCACAAAAGTCACTTGTTTAGGAAGATTGAAGGTAGTGGTGGAGTGATTAGAGAAGGCAAAGGACTAAGCCATCAACTTTCTTGATATTTCAAGGTTCATGTCTAGCAATCCTTTCTTTGTTCTTGATTATGCTAAATTAGTGACTTGTGATGGCTAAAGAGATGGTTTGATGGATTATATCTTGATTTTGGTTGAGGATGAAACTTTTATTATTTTTGGGGATTTTTCTGGTCTAATATGAGTAGTATTGATTATGGTGGTTATGTATGATGATGGAAATGCTGATGTTTAACATGATTCTAGAGGTGGAAAAGTGGACCAATTTTGCAATCAAATTTCTCTTTTGGAAAGAAATTCTGGAAATTAGGGTTCTTGGTTTTTCATTCTGTCCGAAATTTTTTGTCCTAGATAGAGGCCGAATTGGCCTTGGCTCAAAACATGAAAGTTGTAGGTATTGATGTTTTAAAGGTGCCTGTAAACTTTCAGGTCAATTGGAGTAGTGTAGAATGAGATAGGCCGAAATTACTATTGCTGTTCTGGGTTCATCAGGAATGTTAGAACCTGTGTCTGAAATGGGTTGTTTTGACTGGAATTGCTTTGGATTTGGTTGTTGAGGTCTTCTGATGAAATGTAGCTTGATGTCCTAGCTACCATATGCCTTTGGAATTTATGCATTTGGACCTGTTTAGACTGAGTTGTACTGATTACAGCATAGTGTAATTTGTAAACCTGCAATTACGGTTCTGGTTTGTTATTTGGCATATTTGACTTAGTTGTACTGGGATTTGGACTGAGTGACCTTCTACATTGTTTTAGCCCTGGTTCTTAGCTTCGAAACGGTGGGTCTTGGACCTCCATCCGATAATCGTAGCGCCTTTGGTACCATTACCGCAAAAAGGACGTCAAAACTGTTTTTCTGGTTTTGAGCTTAACTTTCATTTCCGGACTTTTCCCTAGCTTGACTTGTCTTTGTACTACTTGGATTTTGTTGAATGGCTATTGGATGAACTTGTTGTTGTGTGTGTACCTTTGGGTTGGAATGAGGAAATCATGAAGCCATGACGGCTGGAAAAGTAAGCAAATTTATGGGAAATGCTGTCCGAACTTTTAAAGGATTGGTTTGCATTGAGTTTGTGATCTAAGACTTGGGTTTGAGCAAGGCAATGCAATATGATGGATAGTTTCGGAGCCGTGGAGGTGAGTGACCCTAAACTATTTCCAAAGTACTTGTGAAACGTTTCTTGCATTATTTACTTTTGAACTGTTTCCAAAGTTACTTATGAACTGTTTCCAAAGTTACTTTTGAACTATTTTCTTGCATATCATGCGTGCTTATATGAGAGTGTTCCTTGTTTGAGATATTTCCTTGACTAATTGTCTTGTGATTATGGATTGATAATGTGTTAAGTTCTTTCAATGATTGTTAAAACGAATTTTCTGGGCGAGTGCGTACTTTATCGCACTCGACCTAAATAAGTGTGAAATTTTCATGATTAATGATTAAATGCTACTTGCGCATGAATGTAAGCCTTTTGGGCTGAACTGGCCATTGCCCCTTGTTACCGGTCGTCTCGAGCCAGAAGCGGACTCGGTTGGGCGATTAGGGACCTGGGTGAACGTTTGGTATACTCGAGTATTACCTTTGTAGGTTGGTGGAGGTTGGTGGAAAATGATGCAATTTCAAATTAAAAAAAAAAGGAAATGACAGGAGAACGAACGTATCTTTTCATGAATGTTACTATCGCTTTCCATTGTACATGTTTCTTGAATTATTGATACTCCATATTTAATGTTTTGTAAATGTTGTAATTGTTTCTCGACTTATCATTTGATTTATGACATCATTGAAAAGAAATATTGTTAAACCGATTTGATTACTGATTTTCTGGTTACTCGCTGAGCTTCTAGCTCACCCCAAAAATGTTTTATTCCCCTCCACAGGGCTCAAGGCGAAGGAAGGACTTGTAGTACTTGTGCACGTGATTGGATGGCCTATGTTTTGTACAATTTGGATTTGGAATCATTTTATGTATAGTTGGGAATTATTTCTGCTTCGCATATGACATGTAATTATTTATTGGAGAATTTGATGTAATCATTATCTGGTAATTCATTTGATGTATATTGGAGATTTATATTGTAATATTTGAGGTTTATTCTTGTAATTCATTTGAGGATTGTAGTGAACGACTGAGTCCCGGCGAGAGCCGGGCAGGCGGCCCGCCGAACCCTCTGGTTCGCCTTAGGGGGAGGTGGGGCTGTGACAGTTGGTATCAGAGCTTAGGCTTCAGATCTCTGTAGTGTATCCTAGGCTTGGAGTTTAGGATGCCGGACTGTGGGTTTGATTTGATGCTTGAGAGATTCTTGCGGGATGTCTCGACTTGATTGGTACAAGATGGAATGTCGAGGACGACATTCTTTTAAGGAGGGGAGATTGTGACGCCCCGAAAAAAAATGAGTTTGAGAACCCGGAAATTTTCTAATTTTCTAGGGTTTATTTTATTTAATCGCCCGCCTTTTCTACATTTTCTTTATTAGAAAAATTCCCCAGATAAAGTTTATGAGAAAAGATAGTTTTAAAATGATTTTTCTAGTATCGGTTAATTTTTGAGAAATTAAAAGCGTATTTTGAACGTGGGACCCGCTAGTGCGGTAAATGCATTATATTTTTGACAACTTGTTGGAATTTTGTATTAAGTGATATTATTTTACAAAGTGTTAAGATATTTGTATTGGAGAGACAAAAAGATAAGTTTTGAACCAAAAGGGTGACAAGTGTCACCTTCCTATTCAACCTTGACTTTGACCATTATTTCTTACCTTTATTAATACTCAATTTTGACCCAAAAATCACCTAAATTTCTGCAAGCTTGGCCGAACCTCTTGGAGCAAGAATACAAGAAGAAAGCTTTCAACTCCAACTCCATTTCTTGCTCAATCTTGTGAATCAACCGTTAAACTTTCGAATTCCTCCACAAAAGTCACTTGTTTAGGAAGATTGAAGGTAGTGGTGGAGTGATTAGAGAAGGCAAAGGACTAAGCCATCAACTTTCTTGCTATTTCAAGGTTCATGTCTAGCAATCCTTTCTTTGTTCTTGATTATGCTAAATTAGTGACTTGTGATGGCTAAAGAGATGGTTTGATGGATTATATTTTGAGTTGTGGTTGGATGGATGAACTTTTATTATTTTTGGGGATTTTTCTGTTCTAATATGAGTATGATTATGTGGTTATGTATGATGATTGGAAATGATGTTTAATGATTCTAGAAGGTGGAAAAAGTGGACAATTGCAATCAATTTCTCTTTTGGAAGAAATTCTGGAAAATTAGGGTTCTTGGTTCTTCATTCTGTCCGAAATTTTTGGTCCTAGATAGAGGCCGAATTGGCCTTAGCTCAAAACATAAAAGTTGTAGGTATTGATGTTTTAAGGGTTTCTGCAAAATTTCAGGTCAATTGGAGTAGTGTAGAATGAGATAAGCCGAAATTACTATTGCTGTTCTGGGTTCATCAGGATGTTAGAACTGTGTCTGAAATGGGTTGTTTTGACTGGAATTGCTTTGGATTTGGTTGTTGAGGTCTTCTGATGAAATGTAGCTTGATGTCCTAGCTACCATATGCCTTTGGAATTTATGCATTTGGACCTGTTTAGACTGAGTTGTACTGATTACAGCATAGTGTAATTTGTAAACCTGCAATTACGGTTCTGGTTTGTTATTTGGCATATTTGACTTAGTTGTACTGGGATTTGGACTGAGTGACCTTCTACATTGTTTTAGCCCTGGTTCTTAGCTTCGAAACGGTGGGTCTTGGACCTCCATCCGATAATCGTAGCGCCTTTGGTACCATTACCGCAAAAAGGACGTCAAAACTGTTTTTCTGGTTTTGAGCTTAACTTTCATTTCCGGACTTTTCCCTAGCTTGACTTGTCTTTGTACTACTTGGATTTTGTTGAATGGCTATTGGATGAACTTGTTGTTGTGTGTGTACCTTTGGATTGGAATGAGGAAATCATGAAGCCATGACGGCTGGAAAAGTAAGCAAATTTAGGGGAAATGCTGTCCGAACTTTTAAAGGATTGGTTTGCATTGAGTTTGTGATCTAAGACTTGGGTTTGAGCAAGGCAATGCAATATGATGGATAGTTTCGGAGCCGTGGAGGTGAGTGACCCTAAACTATTTCCAAAGTACTTGTGAAACGTTTCTTGCATTATTTACTCTTGAACTGTTTCCAAAGTTACTTATGAACTGTTTCCAAAGTTACTTTTGAACTATTTTCTTGCATATCATGCGTGCTTATATGAGAGTGTTCCTTGTTTGAGATATTTCCTTGACTAATTGTCTTGTGATTATGGATTGATAATGTGTTAAGTTCTTTCAATGATTGTTAAAACGAATTTTCTGGGCGAGTGCGTACTTTATCGCACTCGACCTAAATAAGTGTGAAATTTTCATGATTAATGATTAAATGCTACTTGCGCATGAATGTAAGCCTTTTGGGCTGAACTGGCCATTGCCCCTTGTTACCGGTCGTCTCGAGCCAGAAGCGGACTCGGTCGGGCGATTAGGGACCTGGGTGAACGTTTGGTATACTCGAGTATTACCTTTGTAGGTTGGTGGAGGTTGGTGGAAAATGATGCAATTTCAAATTAAAAAAAAAAAGGAAATGACAGGAGAACGAACGTATCTTTTCATGAATGTTACTATCGCTTTCCATTGTACATGTTTCTTGAATTATTGATACTCCATATTTAATGTTTTGTAAATGTTGTAATTGTTTCTCGACTTATCATTTGATTTATTACATCATTGAAAAGAAATATTGTTAAACCGATTTGATTACTGATTTTCTGGTTACTCGCTGAGCTTCTAGCTCACCCCAAAAATGTTTTATTCCCCTCCACAGGGCTCAAGGCGAAGGAATGACTTGTAGTACTTGTGCACGTGATTGGATGGCCTATGTTTTGTACAATTTGGATTTGGAATCATTTTATGTATAGTTGGGAATTATTTCTGCTTCGCTTATGACATGTAATTATTTATTGGAGAATTTGATGTAATCATTATCTGGTAATTCATTTGATGTATATTGGAGATTTATATTGTAATATTTGAGGTTTATTCTTGTAATTCATTTGAGGATTGTAGTGAACGACTGAGTCCCGGCGAGAGCCGGGCAGGCGGCCCGCCGAACCCTCTGGTTCGCCTTAGGGGGAGGTGGGGCTGTGACAGTTGGTATCAGAGCTTAGGCTTCAGATCTCTGTAGTGTATCCTAGGCTTGGAAAGTTTTTTTAGGTGCCGACTGTGGGTTTGATTTGGAGCTTGAGAGATTCTTGCGGTAAATTAAAAAATTAAGCATAAAAAAATAAAAAGAAACCAAAAATTTTTTTCGATTTATATTAAAAATAATAAATAAAAGAAACAAAATAAATAATTAAAAAAGAAGAAAGAATGTCTCGACTTGATTGGTACAAGATGGAATGTCGGGGACGACATTCTTTTAAGGAGGGGAGATTGTGACGCCCCGAAAAAAAATGAGTTTGAGAACCCGGAAATTTTCTAATTTTCTAGGGTTTATTTTATTTAATCGCCCGCCTTTTCTACATTTTCTTTATTAGAAAAATTCCCCAGATAAAGTTTATGAGAAAAGATAGTTTTAAAATGATTTTTCTAGTATCAGTTAATTTTTGAGAAATTAAAAGCGTATTTTGAACGTGGGACCCGCTAGTGCGGTAAATGCATTATATTTTTGACAACTTGTTGGAATTTTGTATTAAGTGATATTATTTTACAAAGTGTTAAGATATTTGTATTGGAGAGACAAAAAGATAAGTTTTGAACCAAAAGGGTGACAAGTGTCACCTTCCTATTCAACCTTGACTTTGACCATTATTTCTTACCTTTATTAATACTCAATTTTGACCCAAAAATCACCTAAATTTCTGCAAGCTTGGCCGAACCTCTTGGAGCAAGAATACAAGAAGAAAGCTTTCAACTCCAACTCCATTTCTTGCTCAATCTTGTGAATCAACCGTTAAACTTTCGAATTCCTCCACAAAAGTCACTTGTTTAGGAAGATTGAAGGTAGTGGTGGAGTGATTAGAGAAGGCAAAGGACTAAGCCATCAACTTTCTTGCTATTTCAAGGTTCATGTCTAGCAATCCTTTCTTTGTTCTTGATTATGCTAAATTAGTGACTTGTGATGGCTAAAGAGATGGTTTGATGGATTATATTTTGAGTTGTGGTTGGATGGATGAACTTTTATTATTTTTGGGGATTTTTCTGTTCTAATATGAGTATGATTATGTGGTTATGTATGATGATTGGAAATGATGTTTAATGATTCTAGAAGGTGGAAAAAGTGGACAATTGCAATCAATTTCTCTTTTGGAAGAAATTCTGGAAAATTAGGGTTCTTGGTTCTTCATTCTGTCCGAAATTTTTGGTCCTAGATAGAGGCCGAATTGGCCTTAGCTCAAAACATAAAAGTTGTAGGTATTGATGTTTTAAGGGTTTCTGCAAAATTTCAGGTCAATTGGAGTAGTGTAGAATGAGATAAGCCGAAATTACTATTGCTGTTCTGGGTTCATCAGGATGTTAGAACTGTGTCTGAAATGGGTTGTTTTGACTGGAATTGCTTTGGATTTGGTTGTTGAGGTCTTCTGATGAAATGTAGCTTGATGTCCTAGCTACCATATGCCTTTGGAATTTATGCATTTGGACCTGTTTAGACTGAGTTGTACTGATTACAGCATAGTGTAATTTGTAAACCTGCAATTACGGTTCTGGTTTGTTATTTGGCATATTTGAACTTAGTTGTACTGGGATTTGGACTGAGTGACTTCTAATTGTTTTAGCCCCTGGTTCTTAGCTTCGAAACGGGGTGGGTCTTGGACCTCCATCGATAATCGTAAGCGCTTTGGTACCATTACCCGCAAACAGGACGTCAAAAAACTGTTTTTCTGGTTTTGAGCTTAACTTTCATTTCCGGACTTTTCCCTAGCTTGACTTGTCTTTGTACTAACTTGGATTTTTGTTTGAATGGCTGATTGGATGAACTTGTTGTTGTGTGTGTAACTTTGGATTGGAATGAGGAAATCAATGAAAGCCATGACGGCTGGAAAGTAAGCAAATTTAGGGGAAAATGCTGTCCGAACTTTTAAAGGATTGGTTTGCATTGAGTTTGTGATCTAAGACTTGGGTTTGAGCAAGGCAATGCAATATGATGGATAGTTTCGGAGCCGTGGAGGTGAGTGACCCTAAACTATTTCCAAAGTACTTGTGAAACGTTTCTTGCATTATTTACTCTTGAACTGTTTCCAAAGTTACTTATGAACTGTTTCCAAAGTTACTTTTGAACTATTTTCTTGCATATCATGCGTGCTTATATGAGAGTGTTCCTTGTTTGAGATATTTCCTTGACTAATTGTCTTGTGATTATGGATTGATAATGTGTTAAGTTCTTTCAATGATTGTTAAAACGAATTTTCTGGGCGAGTGCGTACTTTATCGCACTCGACCTAAATAAGTGTGAAATTTTCATGATTAATGATTAAATGCTACTTGCGCATGAATGTAAGCCTTTTGGGCTGAACTGGCCATTGCCCCTTGTTACCGGTCGTCTCGAGCCAGAAGCGGACTCGGTTGGGCGATTAGGGACCTGGGTGAACGTTTGGTATACTCGAGTATTACCTTTGTAGGTTGGTGGAGGTTGGTGGAAAATGATGCAATTTCAAATTAAAAAAAAAAGGAAATGACAGGAGAACGAACGTATCTTTTCATGAATGTTACTATCGCTTTCCATTGTACATGTTTCTTGAATTATTGATACTCCATATTTAATGTTTTGTAAATGTTGTAATTGTTTCTCGACTTATCATTTGATTTATGACATCATTGAAAAGAAATATTGTTAAACCGATTTGATTACTGATTTTCTGGTTACTCGCTGAGCTTCTAGCTCACCCCAAAAATGTTTTATTCCCCTCCACAGGGCTCAAGGCGAAGGAATGACTTGTAGTACTTGTGCACGTGATTGGATGGCCTATGTTTTGTACAATTTGGATTTGGAATCATTTTATGTATAGTTGGGAATTATTTCTGCTTCGCTTATGACATGTAATTATTTATTGGAGAATTTGATGTAATCATTATCTGGTAATTCATTTGATGTATATTGGAGATTTATATTGTAATATTTGAGGTTTATTCTTGTAATTCATTTGAGGATTGTAGTGAACGACTGAGTCCCGGCGAGAGCCGGGCAGGCGGCCCGCCGAACCCTCTGGTTCGCCTTAGGGGGAGGTGGGGCTGTGACAGTTGGTATCAGAGCTTAGGCTTCAGATCTCTGTAGTGTATCCTAGGCTTGGAGTTTAGGATGCCGGACTGTGGGTTTGATTTGATGCTTGAGAGATTCTTGCGGGATGTCTCGACTTGATTGGTACAAGATGGAATGTCGAGGACGACATTCTTTTAAGGAGGGGAGATTGTGACGCCCCGAAAAAAAATGAGTTTGAGAACCCGGAAATTTTCTAATTTTCTAGGGTTTATTTTATTTAA
>NW_020861552.1:31903-71224 GCF_003713205.1 Coffea eugenioides
ATCCAAGAATCAGGTTCGAATATGTCATCAAAAGCAAAACAACCAAAATGTGAAGCAAAAACAGGACAATCAGGTCGGACGGCCGAAAGGAAACTATCGGACGTCCGAAAGGATGAAGAACATCAGGAAGGAAGCACAGTCGGACGCTCACATAGAAGCATCGGACGTCCGGAAGGATCGGACGCTTACCATCGGACGCTAATCAATCGCATCGGACGTCCGAAAAATTCCAAGATAACTTGCTAGCTCTCGGCCCAAGGTCGGACGCTGTGCTGTCGGACGACAAAGAACTTATCGGACGTCCGAACCTCAACTTGGCTATCATCGGACGATTGGTTCGGACGATGATTCGATCGTCGGACGTCCGACAGCCCCAACGGCTAGTTGACTCTTCAGCTGCCTTCTATCCGTTGGAAGCATTGATGAAGCCCATTTCTGGTTCCCTTTAAAATCAAACTGGTCTGAACGAAGTAGGAACTTTTGCACACTTTGTTTACAAGATCTAGTGAGATATTTTAGCTAGAAAATAGTCTCCAAAGCAGATTTGTTTTAAAGTGGTGTGAATTTCTGTTGAGCATTTCTTTTGTGGTTGAAAGGATCTTTAGTGTAGCTTTGTTGAGGGTTTTCTGAGTGATTGTAAAACTTCCTAGCTTGACTAAGTGAGGCTTAGGGCAAGGAGAAAGTGCTCCCTCCATTGTACATCTAGTTGATCTTCGTTCATCAAAGAGAAGTTGCTCTTCCTAGTGTTTGGTCTTCAAGTTTGGGTTAAGCTTGGTAGACACTTGGTTTGTCTCTCTATTTTACATTTCTGTTTAATAAAATATTCATTGCTTATCTATACTTGCTTCTCTGATCAATATTGCTATTGTCTTCTTATCTACTTGGTTGATCATTACTAAAAAGGAAGGTAAATTTTCATTAACGAAAAAGTGCATAAACTTGGTTAAGATTTTAATCAAACCAATTCACCCCCCCCTCTTGGTTGTCTGTGGGACTAACACGTTTAGATCAGGTAACCATGAAACAGAAGTAAGGAGCCATCGGGCTCCAAAGAATGTGTAAACAATAGTGGAGATATTGGTTCTAAGCACAAGACTTTCCAGGAACTCATTGGAGCCAAATTATGTCATGGCACACACCCGAACCCCAAATGATATGCAAAGGAGTAATAAATGCAAGAATTAGTTCAAAAGTAACTTTGGGAACAGTCGAGGGATCACTCACTCAAACTATAGTGCTTCAAGCAGTCACGTTCAATGATACTCCAGGTTTGGAGTCCAGATCTGCGATAAAAATCCGATTTGAGAACTTTGAAACACGAGTAAGATTTGAAACTTAAACGTTCCGTTCATAAGAATCAACCAACTGAATTTCATTTGAAAGACATTCGTGAAACACTTGCTCGCTTTTCAAATCTTAAGGTTTTTGTAGCATATATACTTGGAAAACAACACTTGAGTTGAAAGTACAAGGAAATACAAGTTTACATTGGCCATTATATCTTTTCCTCAAGGGTACAAGTTCATTTAGGTTTTTAACGTATAACCCTCGATAACAAAGTAGTAAAGGTGCTCGCTAGTTTAAGTGATAATCACTTAACCTTCACTCAAGTTGCAAATATAGTTTTCTAGTTCTCGAGTAAAAATTCGGGCAGCATGCCCTTTGTGTTTACCTAATTTTCCAGCCATTTAGGCTTCATTATTTTTCCTCAACCAAAACCCAATATCACATATATCAGAAATTCATGTCAAGAGCCGTTCCATAGGCTCACAATATCATAAGAACAAGATTCACAATAATAGCAAGTGCAGAAATTCAATTTAGCAAAAGACAGATTTGACGTATGGATGCGGAAATAACATATCCGAGGCTACGCTTATCGGATTGAGGCACAACCTATGCCGTTTCAAAGCTAAGACACAGGGCTACAATGTTCATGAAGGTCACTTAGTCCAGTTCCTAATGTAACTTAGTCAAATCCTCAAATTACAGAACCAAAATCCAATTTGTCGGCTGTTTAACCGCATTACACTGTAATGGTCATATCTCAGAGTACGCAAGTCCGATTCAGGTGTTCTTAGAGGCATTTGAAAGCTAAGTCAGAATAATACAACTTTCATGTTTTAGCAAACAGCTAAATCAGTACGGATCCTAGTCAAAAAACGTGATAAACTGGACTAACTGATCACACGGACTGCTGGGGAAATACTTAAAACAGTAAGGGTATTTTGGACTTTTCATGACCTACGTTGCTCCGATTGAGCTGAAATTTTGTAGGCACCTATAAAATACCATTATCTACAACTTTAATTCTTTTACCTAAGGCCAATTCGGCCTCTAACATAGGGTTACAAATTCGGACAGAATGTTGGGGAAAATTTTCCAGATTCTGGAATTTTTTGTAATCAATGGAACTTTCTCAATTTTCTTGTTCTAATCACTACCAAAGCCCCTTATAAAACCTCAATTACAATATATATATATATATCATACATCAAATTGGGCAGAAATTCCCCAAGCCCTAGTTCATCATATAAAAGGGGAAAACTTCCAAATTCATCACACCCACTTGCATAATCATGAAATCAAGCCAAAACTTAAGCTAAATAAACATCTTAAAGCAAAATTTAAAGCAACAAAGGTCATGATCAAATGTTTGTACCTCAAAAGCAAGGCTTGATAGAGTGATCCTTCACCCCCTTTGATATTTCTTGGTTCCTCAAGCTTCCCAACTCACACTTAGTACTTTAATCGGTTTAGAATTGGATTTGTTACTTGGGTTGAAGCAAATCAAGAAGAAAATGGTGAACTCTTGCTCTCCCTTTTTTCTCTCTTCTTACTCGGCCAAGATGCAGAAATAATGAAGGAGATTAAGCTAAGTTTGTCTTATAAGAAGGTAGAAAGGTAAGAATTAATTCTAACCACAAGTTTGGCCAACACTTGGCTTAACCTTAACCACAAAAATTTTCTCTTTCCTTCCTTGCATTTGAGCCACAAATTTCGGTCAAAGCTGCTGCAATTTAAGAAGATATTTTGCTCACAAGTCAATAAACTTGTTTGGTAAGAAAAATGGTGGTCAAGTGGTGCGTTCAATCGGTAGTGCGCGGGACCCGCCGGTTCGCGCCGTTTTTCTTAAAAACACACGTACTAGGGTTTTTACTTCCCATTCACTAACCTTATATCATTGCTACTACTCACATATTATTTTTCACTTAAAAGTCACTTTTAATCACCAAATTTGATCCTTGCTCCGTCCCGAAAATTCATCCGGCGGAAAAATCGCGAAAACCCTAATTTGCTCAAATCTTGAAACCGAAGTGTGAAACCCTATTTTCTAGGTTCATTGGCACTTATTGTGGGGTGATTGAGTAGTAGGGCCATTATAAAGTGGTATTTATCAAAGAAAAGGGAATTTTAAGAAAAATATAAGGAATTTGCACGGCTTCTGGCCGGATTCCTCACAAAACACTATTCACCAGCAATTTTTCCCTTTTCTTCTGCCTCGGGGCGTTACAGTGACAGTGATTAAAGACACTCTTTGGGCGAAAGTTTATGAAATTTCACTTGCTTGCCTGGTGAGTATACTACTCACTTGTTGTTTACAATGTGGCTTTGGTATATGTGAACTTGATGCCTTGAAGGCTTATTTGCTCCGTTGAAATTGATTAAGTGAGGGTGTACTTGATCGCCCTCACCCATTTGGTATCTCATATGACTGTCTACTGTTTCACTGTAATGATTGAATGATACATGAAATATTGATTTTGGTTCATGAATTTGGTGTCGTTTGGACGAGTATCCAACGACCATTACTGATACTACTGAGCTCAACCCCATTGGTAGTCGATTGAATCGAGCCGGCGAGGGCTTGGTCGTGAAAGTTGACGAGCTATGGGGACTGTTATATGGAATCTTGTAGTAGTGAGACTCTTGATTCCGGTATACTCGAGTATTACCAAATTTCTACCGTTTGGAGTTCGGGCCCGGTAGGGGTATGTTGGGTGGAAGGAATGGAAGTAAAGTGGAGCCTACGGTTGGTTACTCTTAAACATTGACGGAGGGTCAATGAGGTCCGATCAAGAATGCAAGCGAGGAAAGGGGCTCTTGAGAGCCGCTCATATCCTTTTATCAACACTATTGATGTATGCCTTTGCTTACTTTTGATGTATTGGAATGAGAAGCTTGATGCTTATATGAACTTTGCTGCTTGAGTTATAGTATATGGGTGATAGTATATCACTGGGCGTAAGCTCACTCTGTTCCTTTTGTTTTCCTTACAGGAAATTGATCACTTTTGGAAAGGTTGTACATGTTGGTTGCCGAGTTGAGCTTATGTAAATGTATTTTTGAATAGCTCCTTTTGGGCAAAATCCTAACTGTATTTGGATCTCATTAGCTCACTTTTGTTTTGTAAATTACAAACGTATGTATATAACACTGTTTAACCCTGTATATGGGTCTTATTTGGTCTGTACCCATTTTTCCGAGTTATATGACATGGCACCCACTATTCACCGACGGTTTAGTTTGCGTTTGTCTAATTTACGATTTTAGCTTGTGTGAGCATGTATTATTATCCCGAAACGTCTTAGATCGTGTTTGCCTGCACCGTTAATCCTGGCGAGAGTTGGGCAGGCAGTCCGTTAACCTCTTTGGTTCGCCTTAGGGGAAAGTGGGGCTGTCACAAGGTTCAATTTGACCTTCTTTAGGCTCAGGTTCAGATTCATTAGGGACTGCATTTCCTTGACCTCTCTCGGTTAGATTCACTTGTAGCACTTCCTCAATGAGCACTCCACATTCAGCCAATATGTTTTCCGTTCTATCTCTCACTTCTCTCACCACCCAAACAAGGCAATCGTTGACCTCTTGCACTTATTCTCGAAAAATATTAGTCCGCTCTTGTTTCTTTAGAACAGTCACCTCAAGCTCTCAAATTCTAGCACCTTGCATTCTCAACAGTGCCCTCAGTTGTTGCATCTCAGTATGGGCCCTATGATTTGCGTTGGCCAACCTTTGTCGCTCATTCGCTACTATTAGGACCATTCGGTCAGGGTAAGAGTAGGTCCTCCAGCATTCACAATGTCTAACTCTACGTCTCGAAGCCTAATGGTGAACAGGCGCCCTTGCACGTTCCTGATAACTAGGAACTCGATGAGGCCTCTCGAGACTCCCGTTCCCGCTGTCTCCTTCCATTTCCTACATTCCAATCAAGCATCAAGAAGATAAGAATCTTAGACAAAGTAAGCACAGTTATCTCCCTAGTACTTCAGGTTCTCACGAAACCGTCACAACTACAAGACGCTCAATCCGCCCAAACCAATTCAAACTTAGACTCTGATACCACTTGTGATGACCCCAACTTCCCCTAAAACGTATCCTAAGGTTTAGTGGGCCGCCTGCCTTACTCTGGCCAGGATTCCCTCACAACTGCGGAAGCAATAATAACAACCTCAATAACAAGAGCAGTAGCAATATCCAACTTAAATATATATATATACACATTCATTGATATCGAATATCCATACAAACCGAGAAGATAACAAAAGATTCAAACTCAAGTCAAAACCAACAAAGCTAAGAAGTACACTAGGACAATTGACAAAGGACCTGGACAAAACTCCAGCCTTCTCCAACTCATACGCCCACGTATACACCCCCTGTAAGGAAAACAAACTAATGGAGTAAGCTATCGTCTAGTAAGATTCAAAGAAAACATGCAAGCAAAGTGGCAAGAGATCCTCAACACGAAGAAAGCAAACACCAATAAGGCACATCATTAATAAGTCAAAAAAATAAGAAGTAACATTTTCAAGTAAAAGGATACAATTTGCTCACGTGAACCAATTCACTGGTAGTTTGTATCGAATCTGTTGACGCTCCATCAACCTTGGAAATACAATAATAAGTAATGTCTGTAGATCACCATTTAACTCCAGTCTCCGTCCACCGATCATCCTCCTACTGGGTTCGAACTCCAAATATAATAGTAGGGTAACACTCAAGTATACTGAATCAAATAGAGCAATCTAGTGGAATAAACAATAAATACTACTCATGGTTTGTCAATCTCCTCAACCAAACCTTTGCTGGTTTTGTGAGAACCCGAAAATTTTCACATTTTCTAAGTATTATTTTATCTATTTGCCTATATTTTTATACTGTCCTTTAAAATATTAAATTTTCTATATATTTTATAAGTAAGTACAATTTTTAAATCATTTTCATGGTATAAGTTAGTGTACGTTAAATTTGAAGTGCATTATGGACGTGGGACCCGCTAGTGCGGTAAGTGCGATAAAAATTTTGGTGACTAAGTGATTTTTGTGTAAAGGGATATTATTTACAAGGTGCTAGGAGATGATTAGAGGTTAGCTACATAGATTAACCATTGGGAGAAGGAAGATAAGCTTAAAACAATCAAGGTGCCAAGTGTCGCAAACCCATTGGAAGTTGGAATTGACCAAGCCTTACTTAACTTTCCTAAAATCAATTTTGACCCATTTTCCTCCCATTTTCTTTGTCTTGGCCGGCTGTTTTGAGGAGAAAAACAAAGAGAGAAACTTCATTTTTCTACTTCACTTGCTCGCTTGAATCTTGAGTTTTAGCCAACCAAATTGGAAACTACTCCATACAAGTGCTCACTAAGGAAGTTTAAAGGTTTTGGTGGAGTTATTTTGGAGGAGGAAAGACTAAGCTACCATTTTCTTTGAGGTTTTAAGGTAATTTGCTAAGAACATCTCTCTTTGCTTCTAATAGTTGTAAATTACTGGCCTGTGGTTGCCACTTTGGTAGTTTTGCGCAATATTTCTTGGTTAGAAGTGGTGATATGTGGATTTTCAGTTTTCTTAGAGAATATTCTGCCATATATGAATCTTAGGGGTTGGCCATGATCTACTAGCTTTGATATGTGAAAAATCTAGTGTTTTGGTGTTAGTTTAATTTGCCTAAAGGAATTTTCAGCTTGGGTGTTAATTTCAGCTTTAGCAGAGAATTCTGCCCTCTTCTGACCAGTTTCATTCGGTCATGATGGAGGCCGAATTGGGCTTAGCTCAAAACATAAAAATTGTAGGAAATGATGTTATATAGCTTCCTGTAAAATTTCAGCTCAATACGAGCACTGTAACATGTGAAATGACAAAAATATCCTTGACTGCCAAAGGTATAGTTTTGCGGACAGTTTTGGGATTTCACGATTCTGGCCTCATTTTTCACTTTGGTTCATATCAAATCAGCCTTTGACCAAAACACAGAAGTTGTATTCCTATGTTTTAGCTTTCCAACGCATCTGAAAACGCCTCAATCGGACTTTTGTAGCCTGAGTTATTGTCATTTGAACCCGGTGTTGATAACCAGCCTGATAGTGAAATTCTGGTTCTGTAATTTGTAAATTCAACCTAGATAAACTGTGAACTGGGTTGAGTTGTCTTCATGAAAGTTGTACCCTTTGTCTTAGCTTTGAAACGGTATAAACTGTACCCTAATCTGATAAGCGTAGTTTCGATTGTGACCGATATGCTATAAGATGTCAAATCTGCTGTTTAGCCTTTTGTCTTCAAACTGATTTCCGGTTGTATTATTAGACTTGTGTTATAATTGGATGATTTTGGAGCCTAATTGAAAGGCTATGGCGGTAACATTGCTTTTGTGTGACTTTGGGGCTGATCTGAGAAAAATAATGAAGCCATAAATGGCTGGAAAATAGGTAAATACAAAGGGCGTGCTGCCAAATTTTCATTCGAGTACTAGACGTGTGCACTTGTAGTTTGAGCAAAGAGTTGGGGTTGAATTGAACTTGAATTGTCTAGGGTATTCAAGTCCTCTTTCATGGAGGTATGTAAGCTAGAATTCGGCCGAAATTTGTACCCTTGGAAAAATGAAAGTAACGACTAATAGAAATACGTTTTCTTTGTCACTTCGACTCAAATGGAGATTTCAAAGTTTTACGAGCGAGCATAAGTTTTACAAATATTTTACTCATGTCCTTTGGTTTAAATGTACTCTTTTCACTTCCAAAACCATACTTATACTTTGTACTAGTAGTTATTCGAATTTTCTTTGGTTCACCTAAACTTTGGATGGTTTAACCATAATATTTTGTCTTGGTTATTATTAGGGTTCCTTGGTGATTGAGGGTGTTATCCGGAAGGAAACTTTGGACATTATTTTGCTTAAATAGGTGAGTGTTCTTTGTACGTTATGTTTCCAATAACTATGTGGATGTTGTGACTATGTAACTATTTGTGAATGTTGGATTAAATGTTAAATATTTTCCATGATTTCTAACAATAAATTTTGCTAGGCGAGTGTATACTTTATCGCACTCGACCTAAATTGTGAGAACCCCAAAATTGTCACATTTTCTTAGCCTTTTGTTTATTCTCACTTCCCCTTGTTAAGTGAAAATGTGTTAACCATTTGTTTTCAACAAAGGAAGGTTTTGATATTACGTGTATTTGGGTGAACGATATGTATATACGTGTATGTGTTGGAAGTACGGTTGAGCGCGGCAATTGAACTAGGATTATTTTATTTCTTTGCCTACATTTTATACTTTCCTTGGAAATATTAAACTTTTTATGCATTTTCACAAGCAAGTACAGTTTTAAATTCATTTTTCTAGTATGAGTTAGTGGACGTTAAATTTGAAACACATTATCGATGTGGGGCCCGCTAGTGCCATGCACGCAATATTTTTTTTTACACCTAGTTTGTGACGCCCCGAAAGAATGAGTGCGAGAACCCAAAAATTTTCTAAGTTCCTAGGGTTTATTTTATTGATCGCCCGCCTTTTCGACATTTTCTTTATTAGAAAATTCCCCAGATAATTTTATCGAGTAAATATAGTTTTTAGATGATTTTTCTAGTATCAGTTAGTTTTGAGAAAGTAAGAACATATATTGGACGTGGGACCCATTAGTGCGGAAAGTTCGGTAAAATTCGGCCAGTTAGGTTAAGTTTTGGATACCGGGTTTATTTTACCAGGTGCTAAGAGATAATTAGAGATTGTTATATGGATGAGAGTGGAGAGAGACAAAAGGATAACCATGTATTAATTATAGTGACAAGTGTCACTTAGAGATTAAGTCTTGATTCTTGACCACTATTCATCCTTTTACCATTTGACTAAATAAACCAAAAAAAAATGGATTCAAATCACTTCATTTCCCAAGCTTTGTGGCTGACTCTCTCTCCAAGCAAAAGAAGAAAAACCTCTCCAAATTCCTTGCTCCAATCTTGCCCAATTCAACAAACTAACCGATTAAACTTGAAAACTCTCCATAAAAACCTCTCTCTTAGTGATTGTGAGGTGATTAGTGAAGTGGTTTGGGAGATTAAAGTGCAAAGTTGCTCCTTTTCTTGTGTTGATAAGGTGAGTGACTATGGAAACCCTCTTTTCTATACTAATGATGTTTAATTAAGGACTTGTGGTGGTTATAAGTGTGATTTGGTGGATTATTTCTTGATTTTAGTTAAGATGGGTGAATTTTTCGATTTATGTGGGATTTTTTTCTGTTTTCATATGATTAATATTATGTGGCCATGTATGATGGTTGGAAATGGTTTAGAATGAAGCCTTAGTGTTAAGATAGCGGCTATTTGCGGAAAATTTCGGAATTAGGGTTTCGATTACCCCCTTTCTGCCTGGCACTGTTCATCATAGTTAGAGGCCGAATTAGCCTTGGGTTAAAACATGAAAGTTGTAGAGAATAATATTTTAGAGATGCCTACAGAATTTCAGTTCAATCGGAGCAATGTACCCAGTGAAAAGACCGAAATACCCCTGCTGCCCTGTTTCTATCCGAACTTGATAATTGCCTCTGTAATTGGTTAATTTGGTTGGGAATACTTCTGATTTGGTTGTTGACATCTTCTTAAGAAATGTATCCTGGTGTCTTAGCTTTCGGATGGCTTTGGAATCACTTGATTTGGACTTAGGTAGCCTGAATTACGGTTCGTTAACCAGAATGTGGTTTGGTAACCTGTTTTTACGGTTCTGGTTTGGTACATTGACATTTTGACCTAGTTTCACTACAAACTGGACTCAGTGACCTTCTTTCACAACTCTTTCTGTTAGCTACGAAGGGGTATAAATTTCATCCAAATCCGAGTTCCGTAGCTCCAGTTATGACCAAAACAAGATCGGTTATCAGAACTGCCTTCGAAATTGGACAGTTCTGACAGGAATGTTTGGACCCATTTTCCTCCATGCTCTGTATTGATTCAGCTTTTGGTCCAAACATGAAAGTTATAGCCTTATGTCCTAGATTTCCAACGCCTTTTGAATTTCTTAATTTGGATTTGTGAGCTGTGAGTTATGGTCCAGCAAACAAACCCTGTTTGTCACCCTAAGACGTAAATTTCTGGTACTGTTTTCCATAATTTCGACCTGCTTCCATTCAGATATAGATTAAGGTATCTTCAGGATAATTGTAGCCCTTCCTCATAGCTTCGAAACAGTGTCTCGTTCACCTTGATCCGACATTCCTAGCCTAACTTTTGATCAAAACGGTTTGAGATGGCAGATTTGGCCATTTCCGTTTGCCGTTCCGCGCGCGCGCGTGAGCCCATTTTGCAGTTTCCGCACTTGCATGTGTCGATTTTGCCGTTTTGCTTGTTTTGGGCATGTTAGTGGCCGTTTGTGATAATATGTGATACAATCTTCTATTTCAGACAGTGGTGAGCTAGGCGGAGCCGGTGGGGCCCACTACTAGCGAACACGTGCGAAGTGATTTTGCTCTTGTACTACTTTTGTATTTTGAGTAAGTATTCAGGCCGTATATGTGTATAAACTGCTTATGTATTTTGATGTGAAAAGGGTGACTTAGGCGAGGGTGTACTTTATCACACTCAACCTAAACCCTAGTTTGTACCTATGTTTCTCCATGAGATGTGTATATATGAATTATTTTGGTGCTGAACCCCTTGAGCTTGGAGCTCGGGGTGACTTTCGTGAGTTCGTGAAATATGTTGAAGTTGTGGGCCCGATCTCAAGACCTGGATGGACTATTCGAGCCGGGCGGGGCTTGGTCGGAGCCAGTCCAACCTAGTCTGAGGTCACCAAGTTCGTAGGTTCCAGTTGTGAACCAAGTTTGTGACCCGAGCTTGTGACTCAAGCTCAAGTTTGTGATTTCGTTCGCCCGGGCAAGTTTGTGAGGTGACTGGCCAGTGAGGGTGATAAGGTGTTCGGTGGGTGTACAAGTGGAGTTCTACGGACCTTATTGTGGTCGACGGAGTGTCGACAGGTGATCACGCATGGCAAATGGCTTGGCTTTGGAGCCAACATGTATCCTTCCTTTGTATTGTTACCTTTGCACTTGACTTAACATTTTTGTGAAATAGTTGTTTATTTAAATGTGAAATTTTACGCTTTTACCCCAGTTTACTTACTAAGCTTCTAGCTTACCCCGTTTCCTTTGTTTTCCTTAGCAGGGGACGACGCGGGGAACTTCTTGGCACCTTCACTAGTATAGCTAGGTTTGAGTGTAATAGTCGGACAGTTAGGATGTTTGTTTTTGTTTTGGTGGTTTGTATAAGGACCCTCCTTAGGGTCTACCTTCTGCTGGTTGTTATTATAATGTCTTAGAGTGGTTTGACTCGATACTTTTGAAGATGTAAATAGAACACTTTTGGCGTTAGATATATTGTGAATAGTACGTTTGTGGGTTTATCTAGTTTCATTGTTTTGAAATTTTGAGTCCTGGCGCGAGCTACGCAGGCGTCCCGCCGATACCCTAGGGTTCGCCCTTGGGAGAAGCGGGGGCGTCACATAGTTGGTGAACTATGGAGTTAATTGCAAAGATTAAAAGTTATTGGGGCCATAGTGTGAGACTTAGCAAAGTAAGATATTAGTAACCTTGAAGCTTCTAAGGTCTTCCTAAGCTTAAATTTGATTGGTGGAGGAAAAGTGACCTTTGACCTTAGCTTAAATATCTAGGATGTTAGTAAATGAGAAGGAAAACAAAGCAAAAACTCATAGAAAATAGAGAGAGAGGGCCGTGAGCCTTGAGGAAAACCAAGAGGAAAGAAAACTTCAATTGCATCTTGGGTTTGCTTGATTTAGTGAGAACAAGAAAAAACTAAACCGATTAATCATTAGTTTGGAAGCTTGGGAAGCTTAAGGAACCAAAAATTTCAAGGAGTAGTGGAGGATCACTCTTGCAAGGTCTTGTCTTGAGGTATAATGGCTGATCACTCTTTCTTTCTCCATTAATCATGATTAAGTTGGGTATTAATGTTAGAGTTGTGCTTGTGATGCTTGTTTCAAATGGTTTTGATGATTGGAGGGAGGAATATTGAGTTAGGGTTTTGATTTATTCACTCATATTTCTTGTGGGTTAGGTGTTATATGGTGTATATATATGGTATATAATCTTGTAAAGGAGAAAGTAGTGGTTTTAAGGTAAAAATGTGAATTATAGCTTGATGTAGCAAAATTCCAGATTTCTTGAAATTGAAGCTTCAGTTCTGCCCGGTTCTAGTTCCCTATGTTAGAGGCTGAATCAACCTTATGTTAAAACATTAAAGTTGTATATAATGATGTTTTATAGTTGCCTACAAAATTTCATCTCAATCGGAGCAACGTACCCTGTGAAAAGACAAAAATACCCCTGACTCTCATAGGTTTAGTCCAGTGGACAATTTTGATATTTCACAACACTAACCGTGTCTGTTTACCCTGATGTGTACTGAATTAGCCTTTGGCCAAAACATGAAAGTTGTAGTGCTATGTCTTAGCTTGCCAATGCCCCTAGAATCACCTCGTTTGGACTTCTGTAACCCGAGTTATTGTCATTTACGCATAAGGCGGTTAACAAGCCCGAATGTGAGATTCTGGTTCTGTTATTTGAGATTTTGACTTAGATACACTACAAACTGGACTGAGTGGTCTTCATCAAAGTTGTAGGTCTTTGTCTTAGTTTCCAAATGGTTTACATTTCACCCCAATCCGATAAGCGTAGCTTCGGTTGTGTTCGTTACGCAAAACAACATCAAATCTGTCTTTTGTTTCTTGACTCAACCTTCATTTCCGCACATGCTCCTAGCTTGATTTTGTACTTGTATGACTTGGAGCCTATGGAATGGCTATTGAAATGAGATGATTTTGTATATGACTTTGGGTTTGATTGAGGAAAAGAATGAAGCCATAAATGGTTGGAAAATAGGTAAATACGAAGGGCGTGCTGCCCAAATTTACGCTCGAGAACTAGGTCGATATACCTGCGACTTGAGTAAGGCTTGAGAGCGAATACCACGTGAACCATCTAGGGTATTTACGTTTTCTTTGCCACTTCGACTCAAATAGCGATTTTAAAGTTTTACAAGTGAGTCTAAGTTTTACAAATATTTTACTTAAGTCCTTTGGTTTCAATGTACTCTTTTCACTACCAAAACCATATTTATACTTTGTACTAGTACGTATTCGACTTGTCTTTGACTCACTTACATCTTTGATGGTTGAAGCATAATGTGTTCGTTTGAGTATTAGGGTTTCTTGGTGATTGAGAGTATTATCCGGAAGGAAACTTTGGACGTTATTTTGCTTAAATAGGTGAGTGTTCCTTGTTGTTATGTTACTCTTGACTATATGCCTTGTTCCATGTTATGGATATTTGATTGAATGTTAAATGCTTTCAATAATTGCTAAAAATGAGTTTTCTAGGCGAGTGTGTACTTTATCGTACTCGACCTAAATGAATGTGAAATTTTCAATGATTGAATGATTATATATGCATGAATGTAAGCCAATGGCTGAACTGGGCCTGCCCTTCGTTACTGATCGACTCGAGCCAGAAGCGGACTCGGTCGGGCGATTTAGTGACCCTGGGTGAACGTTTGGTATACTCGAGTATTACCTTGTTGTCGGGTGGAGTCCGGCCAACGTCCGGAAGGGGGTGAAATGAAATGAATGAACGAATGTCAATGCAAACGAGGGTTTTACTTACAAAAACGCATTTTCAAATAATTGGAGGAATAAGGGGAATGACAGGAGAATGAACGAACGAACGAACGAATGGCTCCTTGTGAGCCCATATCCTTTTAATGAATGTGTTATTATCGCTTTCCATTGTAAATGTTTCTTGAACTATTGATACTCTATGTTTAATGTATTGGATTGATTGTTTATTTATGTGTTCGGAACCTCACTGAGCTTTTAGCTCATTCCTTTAGTTTTGTTTTCCTTAACAGGGGACGGCGAGCCAGGACGAGAGCTCTGTATAGACTAGCCTAGTCTAGTTCTTTGATTTTGTAATGGTTCTCGCCCTTGTGCTTGGCACGGGCTGGATGTATGGTGAATTGAGAACCTTTGTATATTCGATGGTTGTACTCCCTTTTGAGGTAGCAATGTATATGAGTTGTGCTTTAAGTTTTGGATCGTTGTTATGTTTATTCTTGGTTTATTCTGGTTTCGATTGAGGATTGAAGTGAATGACTGAGTCCCGGCGAGAGCTGGGCAGGCGGTCCGCTGACCCCTTTGGTTCGCCTTAGGGGGAGGTGGGGCTGTCACATAAATGAATGTGAAATTTACAATGATTAAATGTTTAAATACTACTTGTGCATGAATTTAAGGATTTTGGCTGAACTGGCCCCTTGCCCTTCATTGCCGGTCGACTCGAACCAGAAGCTGACTCGGTCGGGCAATTGGTGACCCTGGGTTAATGTTTGGTATACTCGAGTATGACCATGAAGTCTGGTGATGAAATGGCTAGTAGCGGGGAATGAAATTAATGACTGAATGTCAAGGACATTGGAGAAGTTTTGAAAGGCAAAATGTTTTCTAATGTTGGAGGAATAAGGGAAATGGTCGGTGAATAAACGAACGAATGGCTCCACGTGAGCATATATCCTTTTAATGAATGTGTTCTCATTACTTTTATATTGTAAATGTTTTCTGGATTATTTACTATTCAATGCTTAAATGTCTTGGATTTAATTGTTTGATTATGTGTTTGGAACCTCATTGGGCTTTTAGCTCATTCCGTTAGTTTTGTTTTCCTTACAGGGGATGCGAGCAAGGGCGAGCAACTTTTATAGACTAGCATGGCCTAGTTTGTGAAAATTTTTACGATTGTACTCGCGCTAGCGCTTAAATAGGGTTGAATGTATTGGGCACGAAGCACTTTTGTTATAATTGGGATTGTATTTCTGTTTGAGATGGATATTAATGTAAGTATATGTTTCAAGTTTGGGAATTGTTATTTCGCTTAGTCTCGAGGTTATATCTTTTCACTTGAAGAGAACAATTGATCCCTGGCGAGAGTTGGGCAGGCGGTCCGCCGAACCCTTTGGTTCGCCTTAGGGGGAGGTGGGGTTGTCACAGATTTGATTCGACTAACTAGCCGATGGGGTTTGGGATCCGAAGCACTTCATATAGATGGTGGGATAACATACCCAATCGACTTTCAAGTCAAGTATATGAATATCATTTCATATGTAAACAGTATCAAGTTCGGGCGAGTGTGATAAAGTACACACTTGCTCAGCCAATAACAAGTAATACAAACTTAACAAGTTAACCAATCAATCATTTCAAGATAGCATGTCAAGTATGCGCAATCTCGTCAAGATCACACGTTGATCAATTATCAAATCCTAACATGCAGTTAGAACACTCACCAACTGATCGAGATCTATTAATGTCAAGCTCAGGCTCTGCTTCTTGGCCACTCTCGAAATCTGTGATTAGATATAGTATAGCACAAAACCATCAAACTTCCACTTGGACACCACACATATACTCCCAACATAGCTTTCACAAATCATAAATGTTACTTATGAAAATCAAGGGGAAAACTACATATATGGTAGCTCAATGCTTCAAGCATAGTATGGAGCAAAACTATGTTAAGTATAGTCAAGAATTTTGAAGAAAAGCAACAAGAGTCTTGAGGTTCAAAGCTGAAAATGTCCAACTATCAAACGTTTGGGGACAAACATCATTTTCCTCCGCTTAAACTTCTTTGTTTTGGCTCAAAATCAACATGCATGTGAAGATCAAGGTTTTCTCAAGTATCTCAAGTAAAAGTATGTCAAATCGCCTTTTACTTAAAAGTCAAATGCTCCCTCTCTCACTTGACTAACAAGGAAAAATTTTCCAGCAACTTACCTCCAGTTTTCTCTAGTTAAACCTTTAACTACTACCCCTATTTCCATGGCCAAATACACTAGCAATCAACCTAACATGTCATGAGGTGTTTGGTACATGTTTTAGGTAAAGGAAACCATCAAAATTTCACATATATAACGCTCTATGCTAAGCTAAATAGATTATGTACCAAAGCTGAAAATTGCAACATAACTTGAAAAACCATGAAATCCTCCATACAAGCCCTTCCTTTAGCTTCTATAACTTCATATATCGAATAAACTTAGAGATAGGAGAAGAAAGAGAAGTTTCCTAGAAAATTTCCTCAAAAAGCAAGTATGATAAGCAAATCAAGAGTTTCCTTCCTCTAAAACCTTCTCCAAAAGCTTCCTTCTGAACTTGCCTCAAGGATCTATGATGTGGATCAGGGTTTTGCTCTTGTTTTCTCACTAATCAAACAAGAAATCAAAGTTTGAAATTGAGGTTTTTTTCTCTCTTTTTCCTCTCTCATAGTCGACCACCACAAGGAAAGAAAACATGAAAATAGTGATGAAAGAAAGCTTAAGTTGGATAAGTTTAAAGCTAGTTTTGGTCAAGAGGTTTTGGATGCTTGACAAGTGGCAAAACAAGAACTAATGCCCATCTAATAACCCAAATATCTCTCTTTCTCTTAATTATCTATTAACACCTCTTTTCCAACAATCCCTTTTTGTACAAAACTCCCTCTAATTCACCAAATTTATTGCACACACCTCACTAGTTGGTTACATTAGTATAATACTCTACGAAACTCAACATGCACCAAGTTAATTAAGACAAAAAGATAAAATCATGACTCAACATGCACTACAAAAATTATGACTCAATCATTAAATCAACTAAGAATTTAAGCAAGTTAAAAATAAAAGGCAATATGAAAATAAATTTCGGGTCCCGCAATTTGGATTATTTAAGAGGTATTTGAATTTATAATTCACTATTTATTAAAATATATTTTAAACACTATAATAATTTGTGATTTACAAATTCAAATAGTTCATAAATAATCTAAACAATTAGAGAGGTTTGAGAGAATTTCAAATTCTTTATCAAATTTCTCAATCCAAATGCAACTAGATTGTTAACTAGTTTTAGATTGTTAACTAGATTGTTAACTAGTAAATAGATTTATGCAGGTTGTGTACGACGATGGCTGCTTTGATGAACTTAAAGGGAACGACTTGATCATATTTCCAAGTCCTCCACATCCAATCCATCACAACCTTATAACTTTGAAAATTACAAATATACTTATAAAATTCTCTTAATTATTATTTGTATTGTATGAGATTTCAAATATTTGTAAAAGTTCTCCAAAATACAAAGGATAAACGAAAGAAATAATACCTAGAACATAAGAATAAAGAAACAGAATAACAATAGAAATGAAAAAAAATTAGTGGAGTGATATGTAAAATTAGTTCCTATTTCTCTTTTGCTAATTGATCAGAATATTTCATGGCGATGGATACTAACAGGCATGGACAAAATATAGATTTTTCAATCAAAAGAAAGAAAAAATTAAGAAATAATCTAGAGGAGAAAGGCGTGCGAAGTGTGTATGTGCCTTTCTGTTTGTAACAAGGATATTCTTATTTGTTGCAAACTCTCATCAGAATTTTCTTCTTCACTATATAAACTGTAAATGCTAATCTGGCCTATGAGGACCCAAAATTCTTGCTATTTTACTTCATTTTAACCTAGTTGCACCTCATTTGTTTGATTATTTAATTATTTGAATGATTTTTGCATCTGCATAAATTTTAGAACTATTGCATGTGAAGTGCGCTCGTGATACGAACACGACTTTTAGCGAGTTATTTGAGGGCATTAGTGAAAAAGGGATTGAGGAAATAATTGGAGCATTAGTGAAGAGTTAAGATTTTTGTGAGAAAATAATTGGAGCAAAACACTACAATATTTTATTTAGTGGCACCACTATTCAAGAAGTCAACTCTTCAATCTTGTCAACTCTTCAAGAAGGCTTTCTTGCCTTTCTTTTTCTTTCATTTCTTTCTTTTATTTTGAACCACAAGAGAGAGAGGGCCGAGAGTTAGAGGGCAAAAGAAAGGAAAGAAAAGCTTGATTTTCATTCAAAATTTTCACTTCCAAGCCAAGATCTTCGCCACCCATTTATATTCTTGAATAAGCTTGAAGGTTAGAGCTTCTAGGAGAAGATTCTTGCTTTCTTCTTGGACCAATCTTGCCAGGGTTGAAGCTTTGGGAGAGGTAAGTGGATGAGCTACTCAAATCTTTTACATTTTGTGACGACCCCACCTCTCCCTAGGGCGTACCCTAGGGTTTAGCGGACCGCCTGCCCAACTCTCGCCAGGACTCACTCACTCACGTCAAGAAAATAGGGTGCAACCTCAATAATGAAGGAAGTAACAATTCCCAAGTTTGGAACGTACAAATACACTCATTTCTATCTCAAACATCCATACAATCCCAAATTTATCACAAGATTTAAGTTCTCAATACATTCAACCCTCATCGAGCGACTAGCGCGAGTACAATCACAAACGTTCAAAAATTAGACTATGCTAGCCTGTACCAGTCTCACGCCTTCGCTTGTATCCCCTATAAGGAAAACAAAACTAAAGGAATGAGCTAAAAGCCCAGTGAGGTTCCCAAACAAGAAATCAGGTATAGAAATCAAGGAAATGTTACATTTAGCAATTTGCATATTTTGCACAGTAATATCCAGTCATTCAAGAAATAAACACTCAATCATTGGAAGGATACGTGCTCACTTGGAGCCATTCATTCAAGTCATTCATTCATTCATTCGCCAATCATTTTCCTTATCCCTCTGACATTAGAAAACAATTGCAAGTGAAAACTCCTCCAGTGTTCTTGACATTCATTCATTGATTTCATTTCCCGCCACTAGCCAATTCACTGGCCAGTTCTCCACCAACCATCATGGTCATACTCGAGTATACCAAAACACTGTCCAGGGTCACCAACCGCCCGATTGAGTCTGCTTCTAGATCGAGTCAGCTGGCAACAAAGGGCAAGGGCCCAATTCAGCCAAAAGGCTTACATTCATGCACAAGTTGCATTCAATCATTGAAAATTCACTTTGGCTTGGGTCGAGTGCGATAAAGTACACGCTCGCCCATTGAAAATCCATTTAGTAATCCTTAGAAAGCATTTAACATTCAAGCAAACATTCACAAATAGTCACATAGTCACTTATTGTACAGACACACAAGGAACACCACCCGTCTAAGCCAAAATAACGTCAAAAATTTTCTTCCGGATTATGCCCTTACTCACCGACAAACCCTAAGAATAACCAATCCCAAATTGAAGTGAGCGAATGTAATTTAAGATCCAACTAACCCTAAAATCAAACCTTACATCTTACTAATATTCATAAGAGCAAGGAATCGAAATTTGGGCAGCATGCCCTTTGTATTTCGCTATTTTCCAGCCATTTATGGCTTCATTATTTTTCTCAATTCAGCCCCAAAACGTCACACAAATAATCTTACCACAATAGCCTTTCAATAGGCCCAATGTCATTCAATTACAAAACAATGCTAGCAAATTGACCGGAAATAATGTTTAAGACAAATAACAAAATAACAGGTTTGACGTCTCCTAGCGTTTCGGTCACAACTGAAGCTATACTTATCAGATTGGGGTATACTTTATACCATTTTGAAGCTAAGAAAAAGGGTTACAAATTTCATGAAGACAACTCAACCCAGTTCATAGTTGATCTAGGTCGAATTTGCAGATTACAGAACCAGAATTTCATTGTCAGTCTGGTTTTAAGCACTGGATTTAAATGACAATAACTCAAACTACAAAATTCCGATTGGGGGGTTTTCAGATGCGTTGGAAATCTGAAACATAGGGCTAAACTTTTTATGTTTTGGGAAAATGCTGATTTGATACAGATCAAAGTGAAAAATGAAGCCAAACATGTGAAATCTCAAAACTGCCCGCGGAAAAGAACATTTGGCAGTCAGGGGTATTTGAGTCATTTCACATGATAAAGTTCTCTGATTGAGCTGAAATTTTACAGGAAGCTATATAACACTATTTTATACAACGTTCATGTTTTGACCTATGCCTGATTCGTCCTCTAGAATGGACAAAGTAAACAGGTCAAAAGCAGAGCAGTTTCTATCTTATAGCTGGAAATTTGATGAATTCAAGGTTTAAAATTCTCATTCATGTCTTGAACCACTACTCCAACTCTCTATCCAAGTTTAGTAACATCATATTCTATATAATCAACAAGAACACAACTGAACAACTCAAACCCTAACTCAAAAATCCACCATATTCATCAAAACTACTTAAATAACTATCATTAGCCAAGAGTATGAGTTGCTAGCCAAACTTAAACAAGATTAAGGGAGAGAAATAGGAAGGACAGCCATAATACCTCACCAAGATGCTTGCAAGAGAAATCCACCACCTTCCCTTTTCAAACTTTAGCACACAAAGCTTCCTAGGTTCCTAAGTAAGTGTTTAATCGGTTTGGATTTTAGATTTTCACTCAAACTAAGCTAAAACTCAAGATGGAAATGAAGTTTTCTTCTCTCTTTTTTCTTCCTTGAGTTCGGCCACCGTAGGAGGATAATGAAGGAAGAATGAAGTCCAAGAAAGATAAGAAGCTAAGACTTGAGTTGGGTCAAAGATAGTTGGATGACTTCCAAGTGTCACCACAAGATCATTTCTCAAATTCTTTTCCTTTTCCCTTGGTTTTTGTAGTCAATAATTTCAGCCCTCTAGAGCTGATTAGAGGCTGATATTTATGCACTAATAACAATGATATTAAGTTAATAAAGTGGTGGTTAAGTGGTGTGTTCAATCGGTAGCGAACGGTACACGTCGATTTTCCTTAAATCGCGTGTACTAGTGTTTTAATATATGATTCACTAACTTATTACTTCTAATCACACACTTTCTCTTATCTAAAACTCACTCTTAATCACCAAATTGAGTACACACTCCCCACCAAATAATTACACTACGCGGAAACCCTAATTTACCCAAACAATGAAAGTAAAGGGGGAAACTCTTAATTCTATGATTTATCGCAACTATGGAGAAGGTAAATGAGTAGTAAAGCTATTATAATGTAATTTATTCAAAATAAAAGGAAATTTTAAGAAAATAAGAAGAATTTTGCGAGTTCTCACACATTTCAAGTGGATTTAGGTTAAATCTTGGAAGATCCATGGTGGACTTGAAATTTTTATGGAAGTTTTGGTACTAGAAGCTTGATAGTCTCTTGTATGTTTGAATTTTGAAAATTTTGGCCAAGAATTTGTGGATTGTTGTTTCTTGATATCCAAGGGTTAATGATTGATGAAACCCTTGAGGATTTAAGTTATATTTTTAGTGATTTGTTGGTGAAAATGGAATAAATCTCTATGTCTACCAAGTGTTTGATCTTTTGTTAAGGGTTGTTTATGTGCAAATTTTCATAGTTTTTCTTGCTAATAATCTTGGCTATATATTTTTTGATATGTTCATGGATTTGTTATTGGAAAATTGGAAAGATTTGATGGAGAAATTGTGAGGACCCGAAAAATTTCTTATTGTTATCGAATATTATTGGTTTATTTAAATATTTATTCACCTATTTTCTCCAAATAATTTATTTCAACCATTTTAAGACCATTCATATGGAACAATGTCTTCCTTATGTTTTTAAAACGTCCCGTTAGCAAATTTAATTTTCGGATGTTCGTTTAAGTGAGAAATAATGAGTACATGTGTTTCGAGGTGATATTCTATTCGAGAGTGTAATTATCTTGGACAAATTAAGAATGATCAATAGTAGATTTAGAAAAGTTAATTGAGGAATTAAAGATGAATGAGTTCTAATTAAGTGCATACCACTCGCGCGTCGTTAGTTTTCTGAAAGACGCGCTGATACAAATTTATTGGAGATTGAGGAAGTAATACTAGACTCATGTGAGGACCCACAAATTTACTTATCTTAAACTCCTATTACTGGCTTATTTAAATATTTAATTGGCCGTTTGCTCCGAATATTTTATTCCAACCTTTTTAGACCCAATTGCATGGAACTATGACTTGCTTATATTTTTAAAATGACTTGTTACAAAATTTAAATTTTTGAAAGCTCGTTTAGAGTGAATAGTGGATGCGTGTTTGGAGACAATAATCGATTCGAGGATACAATAAGCTTGAAAAATTGGAGACTTGTACATTAGTCTTGAAATAGGTATTTTTAAGTGTTCAATTATTAGTTAGTGATACTATCGTTATAAGAATTTCTTGAATTTCCACTTTATCGCGCACAAATCGGAAGTCGCGTTTTCGCGTGCGCGATTAATTGAGGGACTTTAGACCCTTATTTTTAAACCATTAAGAGTGAATAATAATAATATGAATGGAAGTGCATTAGAGGTTTAGTGCACAAGTGAAACAAACTCGAAAGGAATCGAGCACGAAACGCTCGTGTGTGCGCGCGAGGAGAGAGTTGACTTTTGAGGCAATTTGAACCACACACTTAAGCTTCTCAAGGAAGCTTCATTTTCAGCACAACTCTCTCTCTCTCTCTCTCTTCACTCAAACAGCCGGCCATCCAAGGAAGAAAAAGAACCAACATTTCTTCTTGATTTCACCTCTCAAATCTCATCCAAATCATCTCAAAATTCACACACAACTTGCAAATCACTTGGTGATCAACCAAAGCTAGGAAAGAAGCTTCATCTCACGGTTTTTCTTGAGCTTAAAGTGACCGAAATTTTCTGCCTTAATCATCTAAGAAGGTATACAACGATCAACCTCTTAATTCTTGATTTATGGAAGTTATATTGCACTTATGAGCTCATAGATTCACATGGGTAGCTTTGTATTGTTGGAAATCTTGTGAGTGGGCTCTATGAAATCCCACATTGGCTTGATGAACTGATTTGATGGGATTTGATGTTATTTATGTTGGATTAGTGCTTAATCTAGTGAAAATAAGTTGTTTTGTGGAAGATAGCTCAAAGGAAGTGAAAAGGGAATTTTTACCGTTTCTACCCCTGCCATGCCGTGCACTTTGGTGCATTTTTTTGCGGTCCGATTGACTTGTTTTTGATGTAAATGTGTAATATAGGTTGTGTATAAAGTTTTCTAAAAAATTTACGTGATTTGGATGAGTGAATGTTAGATTTTGAAAATTTGCTAAAGCTGGAAACGGGTGTCCAGAGTGCTCTAGCAGTATTTTTGTTTCGGCCATAACTTTTTGCTCCGACGTCGAAATTGAGTGCTGTTTGTGGCACTACAAACTAGAAAATTCTAGTTTTCCAATGGTATAAAATGTATGCCCTGATTCCACCTGAGTGAGCCGTACCAACCTTGTAAATTTGCCTGTTCTGTTTCTCATCTGTACTGGAAGCTCTGTACTGAGCTGCGACTTGATTCTCAAATATGAGCTAGTTGTGGACAGAATTTTAAAACAATTCCTTATGAATTTAGTTTTCAACGCCACCAACCACGCTCAATTCTGAGTTGAATTGAGTGAGATGTGGCCAGATTTTAGAACTGTCTTTGTGAAAGAAAACCCTAATTCTGGACTGATTTATAGCTAATCTTGATTTGGGACTTGTTATTCGAAATCCTTGGTGTTAATCACCTACCAAATGTATTTTGGATGTTTCCTAGGCTTGTCTTCATAAATGAATCATGTTCAAGGAATTTTCAGTGGCCAAATGTTTGAGAAAAGGAAAACAAAAGTACAAGGCAGATTTGCCTTGGAAATTCTTGAAATTTCAATGGTTTTGTTAACTGACTTTCTGTGCGAGTTTTTGCATGAAAATTTACAGAGGAATAACCCTTAGATGGTAGTGTAATACTACTAACTTTGGTGCCATTCCAAGTTCATTTAGATGCTCAACTAAAGTACCAAAGCTCAAGCTTTAAACCTAGAAAACCCTTGTTTGAAGAGGAAATTTCAGTGACTTTGAGCCACTATATCTTGGTGCTCAAAACTCCAATTCTTGTTCTGCTTCTTGTGTTGAAAACTCTGATTGTAACTCTAATTGAGTTCCAAATTTCAGAGGTTTGTTCGTATTGTGTGAATTTTGCCGAATTTCCAAACTTTGCCGAAAATCAACCCAAATCTGTCTTGGCATTCCAAAACAGCCACTTTGAGCCAAATTTTGAATATCTTTCATTTGGAATCATGGAAAAATACCTTCTAGGAACTTTTAGCACTTTGGAAGTAGTTTCTAACGGTACCAAGTTTTCCAATTTTGGACTTTCGGAGAATGAGTTATGATTTTTCAAAGAATGCCCCTAAATTCGATAATTCTTGGCCATTTTGTAAAATTTTCGCGTGGGAACATTTTCAAAGAATCTTGCCGTATATCTGGCCAGTTCTTGGCTAGAAAGTTGGCCGGATTGGTGGTGGAAATTGAAAAAAAATTTGGATCCCTCACTGCCTCGAATCCGACCAGAAATCCGGTCGGATATTCGGCCAATTCTTGGCCGGATTGTGACGTGTCACGCTTCAGTTCATCTTTGATCGATCGTTTGGAAATTGATTTACATGATTTCATACTTACTTGTTTCCATCCAATGATTTTAACGATAAAGATTAGATTTTTCTTATGATTGTTGAACTCCACTTTTGAGCCTCGATTTACAAGAAAATTTAGGCTCGTCCTCGCGATATTTTCTAGATTGTACATGTGTGCAATCTTCCGTGATAATTGGGGTTTATAAGTGATAGTTCATTATTAATTACTCAGGCACACAAGAGGACCTTCAAGAGGATCCTACGGTGGACGCTTAAACCCTCAAGGGGGGATTACTTCTTTGTTTACTTGGTGAGTGTCAAGTGTATGAGTGCTTGATACATGCTTAACTGTTATAAATGATTGGAGATTTTGAAAATGGAGTCGAGTGTGTACTTTACTGCACTCGTTCTCATTTGAAATGAATGGAATGAAATATATTGAATGAAATGAATGATTGAATGAAATGAAATGGTATGCTATGGCTGCATACGTCGTTGGAGTGAATCTCCTCGACTCTCAAATGTACATGGGGGACGCCCAAACTCATAGGCCGACCTTGGGACTCGAGCTGGCATGGGTTTGGTCGGGAACCTCGATGAGCCATGAGAACTACATGATAAGCTTGATATATTGGAGAGATCTCGCTTGGCATACTCGTGGAGTATCGCCTTATAAATGTCGTGCGGGCTCGGTGCGGTGTACGGTGGACGGACATGAGAAGTAAGGGAAGTTCTACGGATTGGAAATATCGACCCGGTTGACGGAGAGTCATCACGGGAAGATATACAAATGAGATTTACAAAGCAAGTGGAAATTATCTCCTGAGAGCTACCATATCTTTGAATTGTTTCTGTTTACATTTCACTGAATTGTTAATTACTCGAATGTTATTGTTTCACTTATTAATTTGGAATTGTTATTTGGACAACATGCTTGCATGTGTGTTTCTTGGCCTCACGAGCGATTGCTCACCCCGTAGATTTGTTTTCCTTAACAGGAAAGGACCTGGAGTGAATCTCGGAGAAACCCTCTGGATGTACTTGTGTATTAGTGTTTCGAATGCAATTGGTTAGATATTTTGGCTGTTGTATATTTTGGAATTTGATGTGTATTTTGGGAAATCCGATGTAAGAATTGGATAATCGCTGTATTTTGAACTGGTGGTGTAAGACTTGGACAGTCGGTTATGAAAGCGACTTCTCTTTAGTAGGCTTGTATTAATTGTTATATATTGTTAAGCTCGATCGTTTCCACACTTTCTTACTTTATATTGTAGTGATGGCTAGTATTGTATTAAGATTGAATCGAATTGTCTTGAGTCCTGGTGAGAGCTGGGGAGGCGTTCCGCGGATACCCTTTGGTTCGCCTTAGGAAGAAGTGGGGGCGTCACAGAAATGTTTGGAAAATGCTTGTGGGAAAATTCTGCCTTTGCTGTCCAAAATAGAGGAAGATATTTCAGCCTTGATTTCCACCCTTTCTTAATAATTTTGGGCAATTTCTTGTTCAAGAAACTTGTTAACACACCACTCTTTACTTGTATGTTGAATTTGAACCAAAACTATGAATTTCTTCATTGTTTTCTTGTTGAAAATTTTGCAAAATGGACTGAAACTCAGAGAGCATTTTAAGTCAAATTTTCAGATTTTCTGGTATTAATTGAAAATGAATTAGAGCCTAAATTTTATACTATTGGAAAGCCCTTTGAGTCTAGTTTCAAACGCAACCAATGGCATTCGATTTTGATTTTTCTATATTGAGTTATAATAGTTTTCCCGTAACTGCTCAAATGCCCTGATATGACGCGACAGCTTTCTTGTGCTTCTGTGATTGCTATTTTTGACCATGAAAATGCATGAACTGAATTTCGATGTCTTCATAAGAAATAGGGGTGAGCAAATGGTGCATATTCGGTAATTCGATTATATGAATTCGGTAAATTCGATTATTGGACTTACAGAAATCTAAACTGCTTTCAAATTCTAATTGGAGATACCCGAATTCATTCAATTCCGAATTTGAATTTGGAAACGGTAATGAATTCGGGTTAACCGAATTCATTTCAAAAAAATTTTGCTGAATCCTTTAATTGCAATGTCCGACCTAATTAAAATAATAAGTATTATAGTTATACTTAAATATAGTTATGTATTATACCTATACTTATTAATTGTTATCTAATTCTAGTCATGTATAAAATAATAAGTATTATAGTTATGTTATGTATTGTTGTATATTTGTATTATTGTAGTCATATAACAATTAACAAATACTAAAATAGTATATTGTACATCATTATATATTATTATTATTATCATAAGTAAATGATAATACCATATACTAGCAATTATTAATGGCATTTACCTATATAATATAATAATATATTAGTAGTATATACTAATACTAAACCAATTCTTTATAAATGAATTCGAAATCGGTTATTACCAAATCCATAATGTCATTACCTATTTCATACCATATTAGAATTCGGTAAATTCTGTAAATACCGCTTTTGTACCAAATTACCAAATACCTGATTTCAAATTCCCAAATTGAATTTGAATTCGGGTATGAATTCAGTACGTACCGAATTTGCTCACCCTTAATAAGAAATATAGATCTATGTCTTAACTTCAAAACGCCATAAAATTTATCTCAATTCGATAAGTGTACCTCCAATTATGATCAAAATGCCGAGAGGTGTCAAAACTGTCACTTTGATTCTTCTCCTTTGCACTCTTTCCTTCACTTTTCTTGGTTCAATTTAATATTTTTCACTCCATATTATACCTGAACCATTGACCTAACATGTGCATGGATTTTCCCTTTGAATTGAGCTTGAAAATATGTGTTTTGGAAAACTTTTAGGGACGTAAAATATGAAAATCTTGAGGAACATCTTGGGAGTTCTAAGTTGGGATTTGGGAGTAGTTTTGATTAAATGGTGGTTTGGAGTAGTGAATCTCATTGTACTCTAATTACCTGGTTCTAGGACTTGGAAGAGAACACAAGATTTGCACCCGAGGCGGACGTTTGAACTTTGCTTTATATGGTGAGTGTCAAGTGCATATTTCTTGATATCTTGATTTGAATGATACCACGTGTTATGTGTTGAATTCTGAACTGGATGAAACTAGGGTGTACTTTATCGCACTCATCCTCCCCTTCTTGAATAATCTTGTACTCGTTCGAACTTGATTGACATGTACTTGTGTTTGTACTTATGCTTGACTTGTAAGTGCTGAGCGGCAGCATGTACCACACTCAATCCGAGTGGGAGGTACCTCTCATCCCGTCTCAGTACTTTTATCCTGATTAAATCGATTGGAGAGTTATCTCGTCGACCCTAGTGCTGAGCGGCAGCATGTACCACACTCAATCCGAGTGAAAGGTGCCTCTTATCCCGTTTCAGTACCTCTACCTTGATTAAGTCGATTGGAGTGTTATCTCATCGACCATACTTGGTCTTACTTGGATATACTCGAGTATTACCACCACTATTTCTATTTGGTGTTCGGACCTGGTAAGGGATATGTTTGGTGTAAGGACCTGCAATTTTTAATCATTTTATTTAATTATCTATTTATTTGAATATTTAATCATTTATTTAAATTATTCATTCTTATCACTTTGAATCATCTACAATAGCATACCATTTACTTTTATCAACTTAAGCATGAAAATTTCTTTAAAAGTGTTTCGCGTGACGCGTATGCTTTATTTTTGCAAAAAGGGTGAAATAGCATGTTTAAATGGTGAATTGGTGAAATGAATTGGGACTTGTGTTCGTGAGTGTTAGTTGTGTTATTTAATTTTATTAGTTATGCATGAATTTTTCTTAAATGGTGCTTTTATCGCTTTTGCGTCAAAAGTTTTCAAAAAAAGTTGCGCCGGTACGACTAATCGGAGATTTGGAGAATTAATTTTAGACTAATAAGAATGGGTAATTGTAGTGCTAGAGGAACTATCTTAGATGATTAGTAATTAAGTGTAGCAAACCATAAGGAATTGCTAGTACGTGTCAATATGATTCCACTAGTCAAAGTTGACTTTCTCACCTAACAAAAAGTTACCTTTCTTCTTACCTTTTCACCACAAATAAAAAACTTCAACTCCCTCACACTCTCTCTCTACCTTGGCCAAAAATTGGAGTTCAAAAGGAGGAAGGAAAAGCTTCAATCTTTGGCCTTAATCTTGCTCAAAGATCCACACCCAACCCTCAAGACCTTTGGATATTGCTCTGGCTAGAGGAAATTTGTAATCTTGTCGTGGGTTTGGTGGATTGTTGGTAAAAAACCTTGGCTCTACCTAGGGTTCAAGAAACCTTCAAGAGGTAACCAATTTTACTCCCTTTGATCTTTAATTTTTCAAAGATTAGTAATGGGTAGTGGTTGTTGCATGGATTTGGAAACCCTACCCAAAAATCTAAGCTAGAGGGCTTGAGGAAAACCATTGTTTCTTGCTTTATATCCTAGGTAGTGGCCTTGAGGTGAACTTTTAGGTAGATGACTTGAGAATTCTTGCTTGTTTGATTGTATTCTTGTGAATTATAGCATGGTTGTTGGCTTGAAAGTTGGAAAGAAACTTGAAGGTGAAGGGGAAGGGGTTGCCGAAATTTTTCTGAGTTATTTTCTTGATTTAATTTCAAAATTTGATGCTTAAATTATGTTAAAATTGCTGGTATGAATGTCATACTTAAGTGTATGGGTGGTTTGAATAAAAGTCTTGTGGTTTTAAAAGAGAAAAGGAGTTTTTCCAAGTGAAAAATGAGTTTCCAGATTTCCAGATTTTCGGATTTCACTGACCAGTCTCAGTAAAATGCTTATATCTTGGTGTAGAAAAATTCAATTGAGGTGCCATCAGCTGGCATTTGAAACTGGACTCATAGGCCTTTGGTTCTGTAAAAATTTCATATTTTCCTCCATGTGTACTTCTGTTCGTGACTCCTCAAAGTAGGCTGTCCTGCTTGAATGTCCTGTTCTTCAAGAAAATGAATTTTTGACTTGGATCGAATATTTGGCCTACTTGTGATTTGAATCTCTGAAAAGTGTCTTCTGGGATGTTGTAGTACTAAAAATCTATTTTCCAACGGTATAAAATTTCCCTGCTAATTCGTTTTGCGTGAGCCGTAACGAATCGGCAAAGTGGACTGACCTGTTTTACCTGGTTGTCCGAGAGAAACTGCATAGCTGCATCTTGTGTACTTGCTCTACTTGCTAGATTGATTTCTTGGCCTCATTGAGCGTCCGTTCATCCCTTGAAGTTGTATTCCTTAACAGGAATTTGAAGTGAAGAATTGGAGGCGCTAGACTAGCCAATTTTTGTCTAGAGTTAGTGTGATTCCCTGAGCGACTTTTGGACATTTAGAAGTGTAGATTTCATTTGTATTTGAAATATTATGGTTGTAATAATTAACGTTATTGCCTAATGATTAAAGCAAGGGTGCAAAACATGAATTTTTGGAAACGAAAAGGTAAAATGAAGACCTAGGGCTCAAACAACCCAAAAGTCCTTCGCTCAAATCACAAGTAAATCCAACTAGCCTTCAAGTAAAATTTCGGCAGCATATCCCTTGTGTTTACCTAATTTCCAGCCATCATGGCTTCATTATTTCCTCAAATCTGTCCCAACATCTCGTACAAAAATAATCTCATTCCCAAAAGCCGTTCACTAGGCTTAATGGCATTCAAGTACAAAATTTAGTTAGGAAATGACCGGATATGAAAGTCAAGCCCTAAACTATTCAAATAAACACAATAAGACACGATTACAAGTCATAAACCAATTCTACATACTACCAAAACAGGGTTCCCTAAGCATACACAAACAATAGAGGAAACCAGAAAAATCCGGAAATGATTTAGCTTTAGCCCTGAAAAAAAAAACCGTTTTTGTCCTCATTTTGTGGTAATGGTGCCAAAGGCACTACGATTATCAGATGAAGGTTCAAGACCCACCATTTCGAAGCTAAGAGATAGGGATACAACATTACAGAAGGTCAGTCAACCCAGTTTCGAGTGTAACCAGGTCAAAAATGCAAGATACCATACCAGAATCACAAAAACAGATTCACAGAACGCATTCTAGCGGAAACACATCATAACTCAGGCTCTCCAAGTCCAAATCCAGAAATTCCCAAACCAACTGAAAGCTAAGAAACAGGGATAAATTTCATCAGAAGGCCTCAACAACCAATTCGGAAGCAATTCCAGCCAAAACAACCAATTACAGGCGCAATTCTTACATTCGGGTTAAACCAGAACAGCAATAGTAATTTCGACTTTTCTCACTCTACGCTACTCCGATTGACCTGAAAATTTTTACGCACCTCTAAATCATTCTATACAACTTTCATGTTTTAAGATAAGGCCAATTCGGCTTTATAACTAGGAGCTAAAAATTCGGACAGAATGTTCCTTCACAAAACCTAATTTTCTGAAATTTCTTCCAAACCAGAAATTGGTTGCAATTAATCACTTTTTCCACCTTCTAGAATCATTATATACCATTTCCAATCATCATATATAGCCACACAACCATGCTTATATTAAAACAGAAAAATCCCCAAAAATAATAAAACTTCATCACTTCAACCACAAATCAAGAAATAATCCTTAATATTGCATCTCATACTACCACTAATCATGATTTAAGCATCAATTAAGGGAGGAGGGTGGTTCTTCACAACTCACCTTAGAAACAATAGAGAGAGAGCAATAGGTCCTCTTAGCTTTCCAAATAACTCCACAAATCAACTCACTAACACTAATTGAAGAGGTTTTATGGAAGGAATTCAAGATGAAATGGTTAGTTTGTGAGATTGGGCAAGATTGGAGCAAGAAACTTGGAAGATTTTCTTTCTTTTCTTGTAGGAAGAGGTTCGGCCAAGAGGAAGACAAAAATGAGGAATTTTTTGTGAATTTTTGATTTATTTGGTCAATGGTAAGAAAATGAATAGTGGTCTTACAAGTTCCTCCAATCAAATGGTGACACTTGTCACTTATTTAATGCAAGTCTATCACTTTGTCCCCTCTCACATCAATCCAAATAGCTTCCTCTAATTATCTCTTAACACCCGGTAAATTAAACCCAGTATCCGAAACCTAACCTAGTTGGCCGAATTATTCCGAACTTTTCGCACTAGTGGGTCCCACGTCCGGTATACGCTCTTAATTTCTCGAAAACTATTCGATACTAGAAAAATCATCTAAAAACTATATTTACTCATAAAAATTATCTAGAAAAATTTTCGGATACAGAAAGTGCAGAAAACAAGCCATTGAAGATAAGAAAACCTAGAAAGATAATAAAACCTAGAAAATGGAAAAGTTACGGGTTCTCACACTCTCTCCCCCTTAAAGAAATTTCGCCCTCGAAATTTTCTTATCAACGGAATCTATCAAAATCTATGGTACCCAACGGACCATACCTTCTACGTCCTCAGACGAGTCAGGATCCTGATGGTGTTCTAAAGAATACACCTGAGCCGGTGCCTTGGATCCAGTCCCTTCCTTTTCCGACTGTCCAGGGTTAGTCTTAGTTGGTTGCGGGGTCCCTTTTCCTTTTCGCAATCGAATTGGGCAGTCAGCAATCCGATGATCGGCACTTCCGCAGCGCAGACATTTTCCCTCTTTCTTCCAACAATTTGCCTCCGTATGATTTGGCCCTCCGCAATATCCACAGGGACCACGAGTAGCAGAGACCGGTCCCCCCTGAGGGACATCACGCGACACCCCTGGTTGTCGTACTCCTCCGTTTCCCTTTCCCATCTTAGGGCGTACTTGTACCTTCTTGCTCAGAGCTACTCCCAGGAAAACCCCTTTTCTTGGCTTGAAAGTTTTTCACCTGCAGCCTACCATTTTCTACTCGTTGAGCCTTCTCTACGGCCTCGCTAAAAGCATTAATATGGGCCACCGCGAGGTCCTTCTGAATTTCTACGTTCAAACCCTGGATAAAACGCCTTATTCGCCGCTGCTCGGTCATGATTAGTTCAGAGGCAAATTTGGATAGGCGGGTGAACTGGCTCTCGTATTCCGTGATAGACTGGGCCCCTTGGCGAAGTCGGATAAACTCATCTTCCTTCCGCTCCTGGACTAGAGGAGGGAAGAATTTCGCGTTGAACTCCCGCATAAAATTCACCCAAGTCCTGGGCGTCTGTTCCCGTTCTCATTTTTGCCGTATGACGTTCCACCAGGAACGGGCCGCCCCTTCCAACTGGAAAACGGCGAAAGTCACCTGCCGTTCTTCGGTGTAGTGCAGGGCAGCGAAAATGTCTACCATTTTCTCGAGCCACCTTTCGGCAACATCCGGATCGGGTTCCCTAATAAATTTCGGTGGTGCGAACTTCTGGAACCTCTCAAGTGCCCTATCGTCGCTTTCGACATGATTGCCCGGGTTTCCAGGATTAGGGTTTGGGGTTTGGCCTTGTTGCTGCACCACTTGTGCCCGCAGGTTGGTCATTTGCTGCATAGCAGCAGCTATCTGCACGTTGGGGTCAACTCTCGGTTCAGGGTTAGGTCCAGAGGAGGTTTCCCCAGTGCCCCTTTCAGGCGTTGGTTGCTTATTCCCGCGCCCACGTCCCCGGCCACTACGTGTGCCTTCCATTAAATCTATGTCGATCTAGATCACAAAATAAATATACTGTTAAAGGGCACCTGACCCTCCATTTCGTAGCACTAAACAGGAACCAGTAAACAAGAACAATTAACTAAACAACTCTCTCGTAGAGCATGTAAACACATAACACATATACAGAGAACACATAACAGGATCAACAATTATACAGAACAGTCAGTCAGGTACATACAAAGTCATCCCATAAAACAAAAGGGTCCTCCAAAAGTACTATAGACAGACTAGGTCACGAGTACAAAAGAACTCACGAAAAACTTTCTTTCCCCCCCAGGGCTCTATCCAACATCCACGAGAACAACACCATTTATATCTTAATCAAGGTTGATCACGCTTTAACCTCACCCGAACAGACCATTATGAAGTTCCATAGAATCGCCTTTCTAGTTCGCCTAAGTCCTTTCTAACCTAGGCTCTCATTGAGTTAGTAGCGGCACGAGAATCCCAAATAGATAATTCACAACTCGAGCCGGCCGGTCCCAAGAGTAAATCATCCATATTTTTAAAGATTCCTACCCGGACATACATACCTAACTTCCTCAAGTCCATGATAATGATCCTTACTCTTATAACATGCGTAGTTCATAGCTTATGCTCAAAAGAGCACTTATACCTTTCATGAAAGCAGGACCATAACACCACTTGGCCCCAAGCTCACTCCGCGCAGAGACCACGCGAAGTGGCTCTGATACCACCTGTGACAGCCCCACCTTCCCCTAAGGCGAACCAAAGGGGTTAGCGAACTGCCTGCCCAGCTCTCGCCAGCACTAACGGTTCGGTATAGAACGAGCTAATACATTCCGGAGCTTACCAACGCGGGTAAACAAATCAAACTGTTAAAATAAAATAAAAAAATGAAATCGAAGTCGGCTATGAATAGTAACCGACCCGTCAGAACCCAACCAAATATCAAGCAAACATTCACATCTTGAAACTTAGCATTTATAAGCCAAAGTGGCACACAAAAGTATTCAAAAGTGGATACATGTCTGGTTTGCCAAATCAAAAGGAAAACGGTCCCAAAAGTACATGTAGGGTTTCAATACATGAGCTATACAAAAGATATGTTCAACTAGCTCAATTTGGCAGCCAATTGTCAAATCCAGTCCAAAAGTATTTATTTTCCTGTAAGGAAAACAAAAAGGAACAGAAAGGGGTGAGCTTGCGCTCAATGAGGTACCAGACATATAGCAGGAAAATCATGGCATTTCACATTTAACAAATCAGGTACACATGCCAGATATAAAGTAAATGAACCAATGATTCAAATCAGAAGGATACAGGTGGCTCTCAGGAGCCAAATTCCCAATAGCATCATCGAAGCTTGATCGAAATAATAGTTGACACTCCATCAACGCTAAAGGAGTAACCAATACCGTAGACTCCACTTTCTTCGATTCCTTCCACCTCTCATACCTCACCGGGCCCGAAATCCAATCAGATCAGAAATGGTAATACTCGAGTATACCCGGAAACAAGGGTCTCAATACCCAAAGATCCCAAAACAGACTACCGTGGTTCGTTATCTAATCGACCAGGCCCTTGCCGGCCCGACTCGAGTAACTGGCCACAGGTGTTGAGCTCAGAGGTCACAGAAAGGTCATTGGACACAAGCTTCCAAACGACGTCAGAACAGATATAGATCCAGATACAGATAGCAGTTACAGATACAGATAGCAGATTCAGATACGCGTTCAAAATTGGCATATGAACAGACCAGAGAACGAGTGTGATAAAGTACACCCTCGCCTCCCTTTTATCAAAACAGTATTTGGCTCCAACAGTCATAAATCAAGTATTCAGATATTCAGATATTTCACATAACGGGTAGCAGGTAGTGGACAACAACTCACCGGGTGTCGTACAGATACCTCCCAAAAGAGAGCTTTAATCACCAAGAAACCCTAAGATTAATCCAAAACAATTGAAGGTTCCACTTTTCAAAATCGAGTATACAGAATGCACATGTGAGCTCGACTACCAGTCGTATTATGCCTCGCAAATTAATGATAAGCAAGGGTGCACATGAATTTTTGGGAAACGAAAAGGTAAAATGACAGACCTAGGCTCAAACAACCCAAAAGTCCTTCGCTCAAATCACAAGTAAATTCCACACTAGCCTTCAACGAAAATTTTCGGCCAGCTTTCTCTTGTGTTTACCTATTTCCAGCCATCATGGCTTCATTTAATTTCCTCAAATCAGGTCCCAACAATCTCGTAAAAAATAATCTCATTCCCAAAAGCCGTTCACTGGCTTAATGGCATTCAAGTACAAAATTTAGTTAGGAATGACCGGATATGAAAGTTCAAGCCCTAAAAAACTATTCAAATAAACACAATAAGACTCGATTACAAGGTCATAAACCAATTCTACATACTACCAAAACAGGGTTCCCTCATACACAAACAATAGAGGAAACCAGAAAAATCCGGACATGAGTTAGCTTTTACCCTGAAAAAAAAACAGTTTTTTGCCTCATTTTGTGGTAATGGTTCCAAAGGCACTACGATTATCAGATGAAGGTGAAAAACCCACCGTTTCGAAGCTAAGAGATAGGGCTACAACATTACAGAAGGTCAGTCAACCCAGTTTCGAGTGTAACCAGGTCAAAAATGCAAGATACCATACCAGAATCACAAAAACAGATTCACAGAACGCATTCTAGCGGAAACATCATAACTCAGGCTCTCCAAGTCCAAATCCAGAAATTCCTAAACCAAATGAAAGCTAAGAAATAGGGATAAATTTCATCAGAAGGCCTCAACAACCAATTCGGAAGCAATTCCAGCCAAAACAACCAATTACAGGCGCAATTCTTACATTCGGGTAAAACCCGAACAGCAATAGTAATTTTGACTTTTCTCACTCTACGCTACTCCGATTGACCTGAAATTTTGTAGACACCTCTAAAATGTCATTCTATACAACTTTCATGTTTTAAGATAAGGCCAATTCGACTTATAACTAGGAGCTAAAAATTCGGACAGAATGTTCCTTCACAAAACCTAATTTTCTGAAATTTCTTCCAAACCAGAAATTGGTTGCAATTAATCACTTTTTCCACCTTCTAGAATCATTATATACCATTTTCAATCATCATATATAGCCACACAACCATGCTTATATTAAAACAGAAAAATCCCCAAAAATAATAAAACTTCATCACTTCAACCACAAATCAAGAAATAATCCTTAATATTGCATCTCATACTACCACTAATCATGATTTAAGCATCAATTAAGGGAGGAGGGTGGTTCTTCACAACTCACCTTAGAAACAATAGAGAGAGAGCAATAGGTCCTCTTAGCTTTCCAAATAACTCCACAAATCAACTCACTAACACTAATTGAAGAGGTTTTATGGAAGGAATTCAAGATGAAATGGTTAGTTTGTGAGATTGGGCAAGATTGGAGCAAGAAACTTGGAAGATTTCTTTCTTTTCTTGTAGGAAGAGGTTCGGCCAAGAGGAAGACAAAAATGAGGAATTTTTTGTGAATTTTTGATTTATTTGGTCAATGGTAAGAAAATGAATAGTGGTCTTACAAGTTCCTCCAATCAAATGGTGACACTTGTCACTTATTTAATGCAAGTCTATCACTTTGTTCCCTCTCACATCAATCCAAATAGCTTCCTCTAATTATCTCTTAACACCCGGTAAAATAAACCCAGTATCCGAAACCTAACCTAATTGGCCGAATTATTCCGAACTTTTCGCACTAGTGGGTCCCACGTCCGGTATACGCTCTTAATTTCTCAAAAACTATTCGATACTAGAAAAATCATCTAAAAACTATATTTACTCATAAAAATTATCTAGAAAAATTTTCGGATACAGAAAGTGCAGAAAACAAGCCATTGAAGATAAGAAAACCTAGAAAGATAATAAAACCTAGAAAATGGAAAAGTTACGGGTTCTCACACTCTCTCCCCCTTAAAGAAATTTCGCCCTCGAAATTTTCTTATCAACGGAATCTATCAAAATCTATGGTACCCAACGGACCATACCTTCTACGTCCTCAGACGAGTCAGGATCCTGATGGTGTTCTAAAGAATACACCTGAGTCGGTGCCTTGGATCTAGTCCCTTCCTTTTCCGACTGTCCAGGGTTAGTCTTAGTTGGTTGCGGGGTCCCTTTTCCTTTTCGCAATCGAATTGGGCAGTCAGCAATCCGATGATCGGCACTTCCGCAGCGCAGATATTTTCCCTCTTTCTTCCAACAATTTGCCTCCGTATGATTTGGCCCTCCGCAATATCCACAGGGACCACGAGTAGCAGAGATCGGTCCCCCCTGAGGGATATCACGCGACACCCCTGGTTGTCGTACTCCTCCGTTTCCCTTTCCCATCTTAGGGCGTACTTGTACCTTCTTGCTCAGAGCTACTCCCAGGAAAGCCCCTTTTCTTGGCTTGAAAGTTTTTCACCTGCAGCCTAGCATTTTCTACTCGTTGCGCCTTCTCTACGGCCTCGCTAAAAGCATTAATGTGGGCCACCGCGAGGTCCTTCTGAATTTCTACGTTCAAACCCTGGATAAAACGCCTTATTCGCCGCTGCTTGGTCATGATTAGTTCAGAGGCAAATTTGGATAGGCGGGTGAACTGGCTCTCGTATTCCGTGATAGACTGGGCCCCTTGGCGAAGTTGGATAAACTCATCTTCCTTCCGCTCCTGGACTAGAGGAGGGAAGAATTTCGCGTTGAACTCCCGCATAAAATTCACCCAAGTCCTGGGCGTCTGTTCCCGTTCTCATTTTTGCCGTATGACGTTCCACCAGGAACGGGCCGCCCCTTCCAACTGGAAAACGGTGAAAGTCACCTGCCGTTCTTCGGTGTAGTGCAGGGCAGCGAAAAAGTCTACCATTTTCTCGAGCCACCTTTCGGCAACATCCGGATCGGGTTCCCTAATAAATTTCGGTGGTGCGAACTTCTGGAACCTCTCAAGTGCCCTATCGTCGCTTTCGACATGATTGCCCGGGTTTCCAGGTTTAGGGTTTGGGGTTTGGCCTTGTTGCTGCACCACTTGTGCCCGCAGGTTGGTCATTTGCTGCATAGCAGCAGCTATCTGCACGTTGGGGTCAACTCTCGGTTCAGGGTTAGGTCCAGAGGAGGTTTCCCCAGTGCCCCTTTCAGGCGTTGGTTGCTTATTCCCGCGCCCACGTCCCCGGCCACTACGTGTGCCTTCCATTAAATCTATGTCGATCTAGATCACAAAATAAATATACTGTTAAAGGGCACCTGACCCTCCTTTTCGTAGCACTAAACAGGAACCAGTAAACAAGAACAATTAACTAAACAACTCTCTCGTAGAGCATGTAAACACATAACACATATACAGAGAACACATAACAGGATCAACAATTATACAGAACAGTCAGTCAGGTACATACAAAGTCATCCCATAAAACAAAAGGGTCCTCCAAAAGTACTATAGACAGACTAGGTCACGAGTACAAAAGAACTCACGAAAAACTTTCTTTCCCCCCCAGGGCTCTATCCAACATCCACGAGAACAACACCATTTGTATCTTAATCAAGGTTGATCACGCTTAACCTCACCCGAACAGACCATATGAAGTTCCATAGAATCGCCTTTCTAGTTCGCCTAAGTCCTTTCTAACCTAGGCTCTCATTGAGTTAGTAGCCGGGCACGAGAATCCCAAATAAGATAATTCACAACTCGAGCCGGCCGGTCCCAAGAGTAAATCATCCATATTAAAGATTCCTACCCGACATACATACCTAACTTCCTCAAGTCCCATGATAATGATCCTTACTCTTATAACATGCGTAGTTCATGGCTTATGCTCAAAAGAGCACTTATACCTTTCACGAAAGCAGGACCATAACACCACTTGGCCCCAAGCTCACTCCGCGCAGAGACCACGCGAAGTGGCTCTGATACCACCTGTGACAGCCCCACCTTCCCCTAAGGCGAACCAAAGGGGTTAGCGAACTGCCTGCCCAGCTCTCGCCAGGACTAACGGTTCGGTATAGAACGAGCTAATACATTCCGGAGCTTACCAACGCGGGTAAACAAATCAAAATGTTAAAATAAAAAAAAAACGA